>NC_089841.1:50630676-50780676 GCF_035609145.1 Eleutherodactylus coqui
AACTGGAGCAAGTTTAGAGAAGAATTGCCAAGATGGTGAGTGGTCTGCAAATCATGTTCTATGAGGACCAGTTAAAGGATCTGGGAAAGTTTAGCTTGCAAAAAAGAAGGCTGAGAGGAGACTTAAAGGAGTTGTCCGGCCACACAGGGTAAAAAATTTTATAATGCTGCTGCTTTCCTTTCAGTAAGGATAGTAACAGACAGCATACAGGGGCTCAAACCGGCCGGCAGATCAGCTGCAATGTCAGTTTCTTACCTTAGATTCTGACTTCACTGCAGCTTTCAAAGATGGCGCCTCTGTGTGCGCGCTCCCGATGGTAGTAAGAGACATGAATTTGTGTCTCCCTCAGCTCACGTCCTAGCCCCGCCCACGACACGCCCACCTCTATCGAACTGCTCTACAGTCTCTCCCCGCCCAGGCCCCGCCCCCTGCTGCATACTATAATTAGAGGGGGTGTGGCCAGGGGAGACGACGTTATACACTCATGTCAGGAGGGGGGAGGGGGGAGGAGCGAGCGGCAGTGATGTGTGTCTGTGCAATGTCAGGATGGATGGATGGATGGATGTGTGCAAGTGGCTGTCAGAAGTCCCGAGGGGGGGGGGGGGATGGATGGATGTGTGCAAGTGACAGCCACTTGCTTGCACACATCCATCCATCCTAAGCCCCCCCCCCCCCCCCGGACTTCTGACAGCCACTTGCACACATCCATCCATCCATCCTGACATTGCACAGACACACATCACTGCCGCTCGCTCCCCCCCCCTCCCCCCGGGTCTCCTGACATTGCACACATCACTGCCGCTGCCCCCCCCCCCCCCCGACTTCTGACAGCCACTTGCACACATCCATCCATCCAGACATTGCACACACACACATCACTGCCGCTCCCCCCCTCCTCCCCCCCCCCCCCCCGGACTTCTGACAGCCACTTGCACACATCCATCCATCCATCCTGACATTGCACACACACACACATCACTGCCCCCCCCCCCGGGACTTCTGACAGCCACTTGCACGCACACATCCATCCATCCCCCCCCCCCCCCCCACGAGAGCCCGCCCCTCCTCTCATTCTTACCTTGGAGTTGAAGAGCCAGCAGCCACGCCTCCTCAGGCAGAACTGAGCTTCCCAGGCTGAAGTTCTTCTGCACATGCGCAGAGCTGTGCTGGAGAGGCGCGTCCCCGGTCGTCCCGACAAGAAGAGGACTAGAGACTTGTCGGAACCAGGAACCATGGCAACCGAGGAGCAACACAGGGGGGGGGGCAGTCAAGAGGTAAGTGAATAACTTCTGTTTGCCTAATTTACAATGCACAATGTATATTACAAAGTGCATTGTATTGGGCAAACAGAAGTAATGAGACCTAATGTTTATGGCCGGACAACCCCTTTAATAGCTGTCTACAAATATCTGAAGGGCTGTCACAGTGCAGAGGGATCAGCCCTATTTTTATTTGCACAAGGAAAGACTAGAAGCAATGGGAGGAAACTGAAAGGGAGGAGACACAAATTAGATGTTAGAAAAAGATTTTTGACAATGAGTGGAACAGGTTGCCACGGGAGGTGGTGAGTTATTCTTCAATGAAAGTCTTCAAACAAAGGCTGGACAAATATCTGTCTGGGATGATTTAGTGAATCCTGCACTGAGCAGGGGGTTGGACGAGATGACCCTGGAGGTCCCTTCCAACTCTACCATTCTATGATTCTAGACCATGAGCCCCTGGCTGTTCACACAACTTGGGCCCTCCCACCACCCAAAAATCATAAGGTATCCAGTACACTGCGTACAGTCAAACCATGCCCATATTAATTACCAGCAAATTGTATGACCACTAGCTGCACCAGAACCAAGCTCATAACTTAAATACAACACAAGAATCAAAGTAATCACATTAATACAGCACCAGAAGCAAGCTCATAACGAATATAGCACTAGAACGAAATTCATAACATATGGCACCAGAATCAAGCACATAGCATAAATATGGAACTAGAACCAAGCGCATGACATAAACATCTATTTGCATTTTTCTTCTCTATCTCAGCCCACACCACCATGAAGACTTCTTTTATCCACAACTTGTCCCTGCGCATGCTCTCCATCCTGCCGTTACCTCTCAATATCTCCATATAATTCTGGTTATAGTGCTTTCTATGTGGCCCCACTAAGTTATAATGTGCCTCCTCTAGGTAATAATGCTACTCTAGGTCATGAGGTCTCCTTCATGTTTGGGAACCTCTCTAGGTAATAGGTCCCCCTTCTGTTGACCGCTCTAGTAATGGTGCCCCCTCTAAATGATGAAGCCTCCTTCTAAGTAATGGTTCCACTTCTGTCAACCCCTCTAGTAATAGATCCCCTTTAGGTAATGCTGCCTGATGCCCTTTCAAAGCAATGGTGCCCCCTATAGGTAATAGTTCCCTCTTTTATAGCCACCTCTAAGTAAAAGTGCCCACTTCTCGGAAACAGAGACATCACATTAATCATAACTCTCTTGATGCAGTGCCAGAAACCAGGCGCTCATTGATTGCATTAAAGAGTACAGTGCATGCAAGAAATAGGGGAAGTGCCAAGTTCTCTGTACAGCCCGTACATAGATGTGATGTCCAGAGGTGTAGCTGCGTCCTGGACCAAGTTGTGCCCATATGGCTATGTCTGGAGCATATTTAAGTATGGTGGCGTAGCACAATGGCAGATTATAGCAGTGGTTTTGGCTGCCAAGTGCCCACCTGGCTCTTGGGCTTGGGGCTGTCACCCAAACCGACCCTATGATAATCTTCCATGGTTCTCATCTCTTGGCCAGAGTGAAGAGCAGTTATAAACAGCGTCTCTCACTCTGGAGGACCTTCAGTTGGAAGGCGAAATGTTCAAAAGAAAGTGGGAGCCAATCAGCATTCAATGGGAGGTGCATGCCAAACGCACACCAGTTGTTGGCTGGTTATGGAAAGACAGCGCTTACCTGTTTACCCTAGACAATAGTTAATTAACCAGCGACTATTTTTAGGTGAGCTGAAATGAAGCGACTAGTGAACGAATTGCTCATTAATAGAGATGAGCGAATATACTCGTTTCGAGTAATTACTCGATCGAGCACCGCAATTTTCGAGTACTTCCGTACTCGGTTGAAAAGATTCGGGGGGCGCCGGAGGGCGGGGGGAGGCGTGGCGGAGCGGGGGGTAGCAGCCGGGAACAGGGGGAGCCCTCTCTCTCTCCCTCTCCCCCCCACTCCCCGCTGCAACCCCCCACTCACCCACGGCGCCCCCCGAATCTTTTCACCCGAGTACGGAAGTACTCGAAAATCGCGGCGCTCGGGCGAAAAAGGGGCGTGGCCGAGTACGCTCGCTCATCTCTACTCATTAACTAATTGGTGGTCATGTTTACACAGAACAACTGTCGCTTACTTTCACTCTATCAAGCGACTGCCCGGACGATAGTTGTCCCGTGTAAAGCCCCCATCTGTTAGGTATCACATGCTGTGTAATAGGAGCGTGTATAACGGCGACCCATAAAACAGCTCATTTTGCTTTGTGAATCTTATAAATACATGTAAAATAAAACGCGTTTCTGGAAATAAATTGGCACATACCGCTAATCGTTGTGTTTGCTTGAATAAGCTTCCCATATGCACTTTATTACCTTGGGAACTCGCTAAAAGCCGGCACATCGTCTCTGATAAAAAATGGATTCTGCCGGTTACAATATTTATGGCTCAGATTATTTTAATCATTTTTCACTCTATTTCCAGTCTCCTTCCGTGGAACGTACGGGGCGCAAGGTGTAAGATTCCCGGCAAGAAAAGTTTAAATATTTATCTGTGTAGTGCGGGGGGAGAGGTTCTAACAACCTGCAGATCGGAGGGAAATAGAATAATATTCGCTTTTATATGTAGCAAGTGAGGAATTCATTAATCACAGGTTGCTCTGAGAGGCTCTCCAATGTGTTCCGTTCAAAGCCGGTGATCACAGGACAAATCTTCGGTTTTTATCTCAAGCATCATCTCTATGATTAATGTGTACACAACGCGCTTTTGATTAATGGGTGAAATAAGAAAAAAAATGTGTTTGTGTAGACAAATATTCATTGAAATGCTCCTTGGGAATCTAAGCGGCTTTCTAAGCGCAGTCAGGGTTGTGAGCATTGATGTCGCTCTCTGGTTTTATGTCAATAAAGCTAAATTATTGCATGTTGAAAAGTTTGAAGCTTTTCAGATGCATTCCTCAGCATTGAAATTGTAACACTTTTCCCAGACTTTTCCTCCTTCTTGGTGTTGCAATTTCAATGTTGAGGACTGTAGATATAGCCCCATATATATTAAGCTTTGTAGGCCAATTTTCTGGAGTGAAGAAGTCACTATTTTGGCACATGACCCAAAATTTTGACTTTTGAGCTTTCTATGCTAGGGTTCAACACATTTTGGGAATGTGGGTGGGGTTTATCTTATGGGGGTATGGTTTTGCACAGCCTGTCACATTTGCCATAATGTACACCAGAAACAAGACCTTTGAACCCCGGTGTGCAGCATAAAACCAAAATGTGATTGTTCCCAGCAAAAGAAACCAAGTAATCTTGTAGATATGATACCTTTTAATGGCTAACAAAAATACATTATGTTATAGCAAGCTTTCCAACCTCTCAGGGTTCTTCCTGAGGCTTAAAACCAAGTGACAAGTTTTCCGTGGATCAGTTTTAGTGTGACATCACATTAGATGGGAAAATCCAGTGGTCTGAGCAACTTCCAATGAGGCCTGGTGATCAGTGCTAGACTAGCCAAGCCAGGATTTTACCCGGACACCTCTGTCAGTGGCTTATCTCCAGTAGGGACAAAAGGATCGGGCATTGAAATTCAATGTATCCCATTTTTCTTTAAATTGACATAATCTGTCAGGGTAGAGTCAAGAGACCACCATACATATTGACGATAATTCTTCAAAGGTGATGCATTATAAGACCAATCTTTGTTGACGTCTTGATTGTCACCTGTGCTGGTTTGTAAAGGGTTCCACAGAGCAGGAGAACTCTTAAAGGAATTTTCTAGGACTTTGATATTGACGTATAGGTCATCAATCTCAGATTGGTGAGGGTCTGACCCACTAACTAACTGACTAAAGTAACTATAGCTCTCCTAAGGATATACCATATATGTAAAAGTCCAAGAAAACCCATTTAAGATGTCCACATTCTAAGACCTCAGGAAATTAAAGGGGTATTTCCACCTTGGCTTTTCTTGGCCGAGATAATAAACCCAGCACTCCATGGGCTCCGGCAGAGTGGCAAGTAACAATGGCAGCGGTTTCCCATCTCAGCTATGAAAAGCCAAAATGGGAATATCCCTTTAAGATTTAAAAGGAAGGTTGAAACATAAGCCCTAACTCTAAAAATGAACATCTTTTCTTTTTGCCCACAATTTCCCATTGGCAACATCATAATCTTCTAGAGTCTTCATCTATATTTAACGTTTAAGCAGTTCCTTAACTTTTTAGGTATCTTAAAATCTGGCCATTCATTCCTCATGAGATCTCTCAGCCATTCTTAGAGTGTACCTTTAAGTAAGTTTCTGATGTTCTAGCCAAGTTTCCATTGTCCTACAGTAAGATTGTGTTTGTTCTCTGCCGCTCGTCTGCCACCATCTTTTAATCAACGTTATTCAGGAATTTCGAGATGCAAAAAGTGCAGTGTTATTAATTCAGGACATAATTATGTAGCCTGAGGCAGCACAAATTATAAATGAAGTCCTTGCTGAAAATTACCTTTTCTCAAAGTGATTCAAAGTTTAATTCCTCAATTATCCACTTCTGGTAGAAATTATGTTCGCCCTTTGAGATTCACCAATGTTGATGCGAGAAAAGACAAGAGAGTAAGTAGAAACTCTTCAAACTTTTCTGGTTTTCCCTATAGAGACACAGTTTCACTTACTATCTATACCCCATGGAGGCAGTACAGCTATTACTTGGCAGAAGGTTCCAAGACACTAATGGTCATTGAAACATTTCTCCATCTACTTGATTCCTAAATTCTTCACATGTAAAGTAAAAAACTTCCTCTTATTGATGCACTTTCCACCCTATATATGGCTGATTTATGCACATCTTATCGTAGGGTCTTATAAGAGCCTTATTAATAAAATCGATGCTTTAGGCAGTTAATTTTCTTTAAAATAACCTCCCATTGAATGGAGATCTCCAGATGCAGAATGTTGGAGAACCCAGTAGAAAGTGGTCAACAGTGTTGAGCGAACCAAAGCAGTAGAACCTTCTTTTAGGTAAAATTTTGCTAAAGCTTTGATTCGGCATATACCTGAACCAAGCTTTTAGCAAAGTTCTACCTGAACAAGGTTCTTCTGGTTCGATTTGCTCAACACTAGTCCTGAACAATGGTGTATAACACTTTCTATAGGCTCAGTCATACGGGCGCATCGGCACCTGTACACAGGCGCCAATGCGCCCGTGTGACTGACCCCTTCCTGCAGGAAGAAGACGGCCGTACCTGAAGACGGACCTCTCTCTGCAGCGCTGAAGAAAGAACACATGAGCGGCAATGAAGCCGGTCACATGTTCTTTCTCCCGGCGCTGCAGAGAGACATCCGTCTTGAGGTACGGCCGTCTTCTTTCTGCAGAAACACGGGCACCAATGCGCCCGTGTGACTGAGCCCTAAGAGCTATAAAAGCCCTTTAAAAAACTTGGGGGACAATCCAAGCAGCAGATCTCCATCCATTGACCACTTGTGACTTTTCCAGGGGATAGAGCATCAGTTAAAAAAGACCAGAGAACCCCTTTAACCATTAAAAGACCATAACCTTTTATTCCGGAAACCATTTTTGGAACCAAACTTTAAATGTGCTATTGGAAACTTAAAAATATATATATATGGCTTCAATCTTCCAGAAACAGTGCCACTCTTATCCATAGGTCGTGTTTGGTATTGCATCTCAGTCCCATTCAAGTGGATGAGTCTTGTTTCAAGAAAAAATAGAGGCAGCCATGTTTTTTTTTAACCTCATAAAACTGTTTTAGGAAGTTGAGGATTTTTATTACTATATTCAATAGAAAAACTTGTAATCGGTAAAACAGCATGTTACTCTGCCTGACAATATGACGCCTTTCCTTCAGTCACATTTCTAACACCTCATTAATAAAGTGTACATTTAATTAAGCACAAGCTTTTAAGCTGCTAAAATTGTTCTTATTGACACGTATTAACATCAAGAACTCAACATATTTACCCAACTCCGCCGCAGACAAGTGGTCTTTTGTTTCTCCCAGGAATCCATCTTATTCACCATCTCCCACCCTGCCGGGCTCCTGCGACATATGGCTCCTGAGAGCCAGTGTTTCTTTACTAGGCTATGAAATCATGTTGCGTGAACAAAAAGAACATTAATGACAAAGTAACAAAAGACTTCTTTCAATGCACTTGGAAAGACTCCGCTTTTTGTCTTTAATGGTGGTCAGACAAAGCCCAGACAACAAACACTCTGCAGGTAGATGCCGTACACACATTCCAGGCCTGGTAAATACAATCCTTGCTATGTGTTAAAAAGAAATGGCTTATACCATCAGATTAGAAATTATGTCGGGTGTGAGGATTAATGCAACACCTTTCCAACAAACAGGGTTTCTTGCTTGTATAGTATGTTGCCTCATGTTGAGGTTCTTTCGAGGGCCATTTTTTTATAGTAGCTTGTAGCCATCGAAGCCCACTGAAGTAACAATGGGGAATGTTCCTTAGAAGTAACAGTCAACCTATGGTAGCTCCTACTCCTTTGGGGGGCCCTTATCCCTTTCCAATCCACTGTCTGACGTCTGAAGACATTATGATTTAAGGCTGTACAGCTCTGATGTTGGAAGACGTCCGTCAGGGTTCTCTTACTGTATATTGCCAGCCTCTCTGCTGTCGGAGCCTATCCAACGGTCACCTCATGCAGTACTGGCTTTAGCCAGCAAATAGCACCATTGTAGAACGGCAAAAAAAGAGTAAGCGTCCTAGGAAAACCAAGATACAAATTGGATTAGAAAGGGTTAAGGTGGCCTTACACAATAGATAGTAGACCGATGGCTGAACAGATTATATGGTGAATGACCTTTTTTTTGATGCATCTGTACACATTATACTTCACTTTGCCTGTTAGGGCGGCCATACACATTAGAACTTGATTGGTTGAATCAGCTGATTTTGACGGCAATGTCCGATCATCTAATGAGTCTGTGGGCCTACTGGCTTTCCTTGAACTAGATTGATTGAACCCACTGATTTCGGCGGTACTGGGCTATCATCTAATGTGTATGGGGATCTATGGATGCTCCCTTAAAGGGGTTGTCTCGCGCCGAAACGTTTTTTGTTTTTTTTCCATAGGCCCCCCGTTTGGCGCAGGACAACCCCAAAGGATGTGCTAAAAAAAAAAAAATTTATTACTTACCCGAATCCCTGCTCTGTGACGTCTTCCTTCTTGCTTCTTCTTCCTTCACCAAGATGGCCGACGGGATCTTCACCCACGATGCACCGCGGGTCTTCTCCCATGGTGCACCGTGGGCTCTGTGTGGTCCATTGCCGATTCCAGCCTCCTGATTGGCTGGAATCGGCACACATGACGGGGCGGAGCTACGAGGACCAGCTCTCCGGCACGAGCGGCCCCATTCACCAGGAAGAAGACCGCACAGCGCAAGCGCGTCTAAAAAAGCAAGAAGACATCAGAATTAGACGGAGCCATGGAGACGAGGACGCTAGCAACTGAGCAGGTAAGTGAATAACTTCTGTACGGCTCATAATTAATGCACAATGTACATTACAAAGTGCATTAATATGGCCATACAGAAGTGTATAACCCCACTTGCTTTCGCGAGACAACCCCTTTAACTGGATTGATTGAACATGCTAATTTCATCTAATGTGCATGGGAATCTACTGACTCTTCCTGAATGACAGAGGTTGGGTTATGGATCAGAAAATTGGGATTCAAGTATTTTTGGAAGATAAGCCACTGCCAGAAGTGTCTGGCAGTGGCTTTCTTCTCTCTAGGCTTCTCTCTGAGCCCAGTATACATTATGGGAGGTCTGGAGAAATGGCTGTCTAAAATGTATAGGTAGCTTTAAGCCTTATCCACTCAATGATTAATATGGTAAACCTACCTTGCTGAGCCTTAGAGTTCTGCCGAGGATTTGCATGTCAATGGTGTAAATCTGTGTGTAGCCACCCAACATGATTTCTGCATGGATTCCATATTAAGATTTAACATGTAAATTCTTTTTTTTTCCATGATGTGGATTTCAAAATCTGTGCCTAGAAAAATCTTTGCCATGTGACCTCCCATGTATTCCCATTGGGTTCAACTGAATACCAAAAGGCGGGTTAGGGACTCTACATGCTACCATTGGACTGGCACAGACTAGTCTAGGATGCAGGATCTAAGCAGCATTTCGGGATAGATTTATTACTGGCATTGCACCAGAATTCTGGTGTAAGTTGCGCCTTTTTGGTTCAAATCAATTTTAACAAATTCACTATTGATTTGCGCTAACCCCTCCCCCCCCCCAGATGTTACACTTCTCACTGCACTTTTTAAAAGTGTCCAGATAAGAGTGGAATGTGTTTGTTAGACAGATTTAAGAAAAAATTGTTACATTTGTTGCACTATAACTCCAGCAACTGGGAGGCGTACAAAGTGGTGCACATTTCTTACTGATTTGGCACCAGTGTTCTGATATAAGTTGCTCCTTTCTTGTCACAAATTAAATGAAACAGATTTACTATTGATTTTCAGCAAAAAAGAACAGATGTAACACCTCTCCAGCTACTTTTAAGAAGTGCCTAGAAAAGTGGGTGGGGTTTGCTGCTATTTCTGATTTACAGCTCTTCCTGAAAACTTTTTTAAAAGTTGTAAAATTTGACACAATCTCACTCCAGCAGATGGGTGAAGAACGAAGTGACTCCATATCCCTGAAGATATGACAGTTTATTTACGTTGTGCGAAACTTGATACATTTCTTAAATTTTAAGTTGGATAAGAGAAGAGAAAAGCTACCCGAAAATTAGCATCAGAAATTCTCCTGATGATAATTTCTCCCCTTTTCCTCTCTAACTTCCTAATGGGTCTTAGTAGCAGGGCAGATGTACGCTGATGTGTCTGCTTTTACCATGGCCTGACTTTTGTTAAAGGGGTTATCGGAGATGTGAAAAAAATCTCCCTCCTCCCTACAAATGAGATAAAATATGAAAGGACCCAGTTGTCACCTCTGCCATCCCTCAATGAGTCTTCCGAGATCCCTCTCCAGTCCCTATTTGCAAATGGACAGTAATGATGTTGGATTTGTCCATTTTTTTTTGCTTTGCGCTTCATATCTTGGGACATGATGCCAGCATTCGAAACAGCACTTAGGCACATGTTGAGAAATTCTTCTCTTGCCCTTCATACTCTTTTCATTACTGAGAAAATGAAGTTTCTTAGCTAATTAACTGGCAAATAGGCAGACCCAATATTGTCAAGTGCTCCGAGGGTGATCACAATACCGTCAAGTGCTCTGGGGGCAGTCCTAATACTGCTAAGTGCTCTGGGGGAGGTCCCAATACGGCTAAGTGCTCTAGGGGTGGTCTCAATGCTGCCAAATATTCTGATACATTCTGTCTAATCCCACCTAGCGCCTCCCTGTTTCCTCTGAGTGACAGTGCCACAATCAGCATTAGTTAGTTTTGCCGTTAACTTTGCCACTGAAGTTTCCTTCATTCCTATCCAACACATGTGCGATATGCAGTCTACCGAGACAGCTTATTCATGATGTACTACATATGTGCCACAGCCATTTTTAGTACACCTAGAAGTGTCAAGTAGTGTTGAGCAAACCAAACCAACACAACCCTGGTTTGCTAAAGGTTTGGTTTGGCAGAAACCCGCAAAGTTGTACCTGAAGCTGGCTTGGTTCACTCAACACTGGTCCTGAACACTGATGTATAATACTGTCACAGAGCCATAAAAGCCCTGTATAAGACTCTCAAAGTGTTACAAAGGGCTATTATGGCTCTTGTTGTTGTACACCAGTTTTAGGGATTTTAATAAACTGACGGTTAGTTTCGAACTAATCCGGACAGAACCAAACTTTTTACAAAAGTTCGGCCAACTGTCCAAACCAAACTTTCAAAAAGTTTGCTCCTCTCTTGTGCCAAGGATCATGATGTCATGAATTTATGCTGATTGTGGCGCTGTCACTCAGGGAAAAAGGGCAAAGCCCCAGGTGGGACTAGGCAGAGCCAACCAGAGAACTTGCCGGTATTGGGACTGTCCAAAGAGGTCAAATAATCAACATACCGAAATCATTTTCGCAGGAGTGAAAAGAGTTTCAAAAGCAAGAAAGGTCTCAACACGGGTGTAAGTGCCGTATTATTTTCTATTGGGCAAATTCAGCATTTGCCCTGTGAAAAATTAAACCAGTTAAACCAATGACAGTAAATACGGAGAGGCGAGCACTGATCAAGCAGTGATGAAATACTGATGACTAGAGAAGAGCGAGCATTGCCCTTAGCGAGTACCTGCCCGCTCGGGAGCAAAGATTCGGCTGCCGACGGCAGGCGGGGAGCAGCGGGGGAGAGCGGGGAAGAACGGAGGGGAGATCTCTCTCTCCCTCTCTCCCCCCCGTTCGCTACTGCTCACTGCCGCAACTCACCTGTCACCCGCGCCGGCACCCGAACCTTCTCTGCCGAGCAGGGAGATACTCGCTAAGGACAATGCTCGATCGACTGATGACATATGGTGCAATGCCATCTGTAACATGTCTGTATTATGGATCCGTATTATGGACGTGCAACAATACGCTCGTCCAAAAATGACGTAAGACAAAAGGACATGTTTACTAGGATTTCATATGCTGGTCTAAGTAAAGTTTGCACCAGCATAAGTGCGAGAAATGTATGAAGACGTGCAAGTGGTGTTCTCATAATATACTTTGATTACTGCTCCTTCTTCTCATCCAGTCTTATGTGCTGCAAACCTTTCAGTGCTTTAGACCCACCAGTAAATTACAGGTTATTTGCCGGTAGTCCATAATTCATGGGTTGACGTGATTGACAGGCCATTTTCCCGCTTCGCTAGTGAAGTGCCTTCAAATGTTATCAGATTTCGTACCCAGCTGGTAAAAGACATAGGACTCTGCAATGCAAATTAGCCGGGGCTTCTTGTGAGAAATCTTACAGGTTAATCTGAAGATTACTAGTCTGAATTAGAGATGATGAAATATCACTTAGAGTATAAAATATGCAGCATACATCCTCCGGAGTGATATTTAAAGGGTATCTGTGGTAGAAAAACCCTTTAATATCCGGACTTCATGTATATGCATCAAAACAGTAGCCCCCAGACTCTTCGTTTGTTGGCTGGAGGGCATATATGTTGGTGCCAAGTTCTTCACCCAGCTACATAGACCCGTTCGATGGAACAGCTGCCATGCGACCCTCATGGGGAATTTAGATTGGCCTGAGGGTCTCAGGTTCCTTTCATTTTGTACACTGCAAGATGAGACCCTCTCCTTCCTTCCATATCTGGAATATTTGGGCAGTAATTCCACACTCCTCTCAGTTTCTCTCCCTCTTCGCTAGTGTAAGACAAATTGCAACTGGCTAATTATATCTCTCATCTGTGCTGATTTTAAATAGCAACTTGATGATTTTTGACTTTATTATACAGAAAGGTTCATCCTTGAAAAGTAAAGGTCTTGAAGGATACAAATGTCTTCCCAGAATCCTCCTGTCAATGTTATTGATGGATGATAAGCATCTTATAATACAACAACTTGGGGGTCATCGTGTACAGGCGTAGATGCAGCATCACTGAGGAAAGATGTGAAGACTACAAAGCATGTGCCTGTCTGATATATACGATAGATAGGTAGATAGATAGATATGAGATAGATAGATAGATAGATAGATATGAGATAGATAGAGAGATAGATTTGAAAGATGGATATGAGATAGATAGATAGATAGATAGATAGATAGGAGATAGAAAGATAGGAGAAATATAGATAGATAGATAAATAGATAGATAGGAGATAGATAGAGAGATAGATATGAAAGATGGATATGAGATAGATATGAAAGATGGATATGAGATAGATAGATAGATAGATAGATATGAGATAGATAGATAGATAGATATTAGATAGATAGAGAGATAGATATGAGATAGATAGATAGATAGATAGATAGATAGATAGATAGATAGGAGATAGAAAGATAGGAGAAAGATAAATAGATAGATATGAGATAGATAGATCGATACATAGATAGATAGATAGATAGATAGATAGATAGATAGATATGAGATAGATAGATATTACATGGATAGAGAGATAGATATGAGATAGATAGAGAGATAGATATGAAAGATGGATATGAGATAGATAGATATGAGATAGATAGATAGATAGGAGATAGATAGATAGATAGATAGATAGATAGATAGATAGATAGATAGATAGATAGATAGATAGATAGATAGGAGATAGATGGATAGGAGATAGATAGATGACAAAGAGATAATAATATTCAAAATGTTGAGTCAAAAATTATCCTGGTGAGAAATCCCTCTCCACATTGTTTCAAATGAGAAACATAGCTATCCTACATGTACAATATAAAGATTTGCTAAGTAAACACAGCATGATCTCTATCTATCTATCTATCTATCTATCTATCTATCTATCTATCTATCTATATCTATTTATATACTATATCTATCTCATCCATCTCATCTATCTATCTATCTATCTATCTGTCTATCTATCTCATATCTATTTATCTATCTATCTATCTATCTATCTATCTATCTATCTATCTATCTCATATCTATCTCATATATATCTATTTATCTACCATATATATCTCATCTATCTATCTATCTCTCTATCTATCTATCTATCTATCTATCTATCTATCTACCCATTGTATATATCTGTACATTTTTAACCTTTCATCCATATTCCGTACCCCCAGCTCTCCTCTCACCTATAAGCAGGTGTTCCTCCCAGTCATTTCCTACTCCTCTCAGTTTTTCTTCCTCTTCACCCACCCTCTATACATTATATACATTAACAATACACCATGAATATTCCACGAATGACTTTGCATTTACGCATCCATTATAAAGCCCGTCTTTTGAGGTTAATACGGGGCACATTCACTAATTTTCTCAATACTATATAAATTGCTGCAGCTGACATTTGCGTGCTAACAACCTGCAATGACGTATATGAAGTGCGGCTGTCTGCAGGGATGATTTCCAGAGATGAAAGGCACCTTCTGACTATAGAAAGGGGGCGCCGTTTAGATGAGGCCCCCATCGCGTTCATGTGCAAATCGCCAAGGCCAGTGATACATTCTCTGATGAGGGTAGTACATTATGAATGGGGAATGGTTGGCAATTATCAGGCCCGGCTCTATTATTAATGCTATTTGTGTCAGTGGCTTTAATTACAATGTTGTCGGTGAACATAAGGAAAGCAGGTGTGAGGGGTCTTCGGGCTGAATGGAGCCCTCTCTATGGAAGCCGGTGACCCCTGAGTGGTGTCTTATCATTAATTTCTCTCTATTGTCTCCCTTTAGGTCTAATAGTTGCTTTAGCTGTAAATAGTAATCTCCATTCACCAGGGGAGCGGTAAAGTATTCTATAAAGAACAAGAGCCCAACATGCAAATCAAAACGGCCGTATCCCCATTCCCACTGAAGTCTAATTAATAAGTAACCGAAATGCACTAATGGTTTGTGGATTGGCGTCTATGAATAGAGAAGAGACTATAGAGTTCCACTTTCTCTATGCCAGCCGCATAGGCTATTCTATAGGACAGGCGTACTCAACTAGTTTCTGTAAAGGTCCACTTGTCTCGGTCTGCCGTCAGGGGAAGGTCTGGCAAACCCAGGTAATGTTAAAACAAGGCACATAATTATAATTATGTATAAATTACAGTACGATTACAGAAATATCAAATATCTATACATTTTTTTTCTTACTACTTTTGCAACATAAAACACCTAAGGCTGCCTGTCCACGGCCATAGCGATATCCCGTGGCAGATCTGCGCTACGGGAGCCGCTGCCCGTGAGCAGGTGAGAGCTGACAGCTCTCCGTGCTGACAGGTAGGCTCACCACGGAGAATCGCGGCATGCCACGATTTAGACCCCGCGAGCGGAGAATCGCTATCATCCTCCGCTCGTGGACACCGGCCCTGCGCTTTCCATAGCACCGCTATGGAAAGCTTCAGACAGCGTGATTCGCTGGCGAATCCTCACCCCTGGACAGGAGCCCTAACTCGCCATATTCTGAGAGCCATAACTTTCTATTTTCCAATCACCAGATGTCTGTGAGGGCTTGTTTTTTTTTTGCAGAGTGCGTTGATGTTTTCATTTATACCATTCTGGAATACGCACAGCTTTTTGAATGCATATGATTCAAGATACCGGCTCTACATAGTGATAGTGATTACAGTGCAGTTACCTCCAGTGATCACGGGTGATATCATCTCTGATTGGTGACATTTTTTTTTCTTCTCTATAAGAAGACTGCCATTACTAGCTATGGCTCATCTCTATACACTCTTCCCATCCTTCTGCTACCACCAATGCCCCTCTCAGTAACTCCCCCATAGTAAATAGTGTCCCTCTGTGGTCCATCTTAGTTATACTGACTCCCTGTGGCCACTCTTAGTTACGTTGACCTCCTGTGGATCTTCTTAGTTATGAGTTTCCCCCTCCCCTGTGGCTTCTTTGGTTATTGTGTTCCCTCTCCACTAAATCCTCTATCATCCAGTTCCATGTAAAAACAACAATCTCCGTCCCTTCATCTCCTCCATCATACAGTCCCATGAAAAGAATCTTGACTCCCCTTCCTGCAAACCCAACATACAGTCCCATGTAAACACCACACTCTGCCTCCCATCATCTTATAGCAACATAATAGGGTAGGCTGAGAAAAAGACATAGGTCTATCTAGTTCAGGCTATTACTCCCCCCCCCCCCCCCCCCAATGTTGATCCAGAGGAAGGCAAAAAACTTGAATGAGGTCGAAGCCAACTTTCCTCATTTAGGCCTCATTCACACGAGTGTGTGTTTTGTGCGCTCATAATGCACACTTCTAAAAGAACCAATGGGTTCCTAGAGAAGCATTTATATGTGCGGAATTAGAAGCGCAAAACATCGCGCACCTAGAACAGATAGGACATAGGTGCGCGTCTTGCAGGAGTTTCAATTGACTCCTATGGGAGCAGGAGTTAATGGAAACTCCTGCTTAGAAAATAGGTTCCCCTCAGTGAAGAGGCACCACCCACCACTACATTGGAGCCTTTTGCATGCTAAATTAGTGAATGTTAAGAAAATTGTAGATCAATGTATCAGTTAATTGTTCTTTTATTGCATTGTAGACTAGAAAGATATAATATGATGCTAGTATAAGTAGTGAAGGGGTTAAACAAAACCTTTCTATAGCCGTGTATGGTACTGGACAGACAGACAGGAGATAAGACAGTCTCCCAGACCCCTGCCCCCCCCCCCACTTGCATTCCTTTTCCCTGAATTCATAACGGTTTCATTGTATGTTATAGTAACACCTTAAAAGGTGTAACTTGTGTTAATCATTTTAGTAATACCCTATTATGTATTATTATTACTATTGGAGGTATCTACTTTTCCTGTGATGTCATTTATGGTATATAAACCACATACACCTTAGAATAAATTAGAAATTATCTGATACCGCACAGGCTGGTGTGATTTGTATTTCTCCTGGGTCCCAGACTTCTACACAAAATCTGGGAGTGTCTTCTCTTTGATAAACACATAAATTCTCCCTACAGTGAACCAATTTTTTTTATCCCATTGAATTTAAATGGGAATCGGGAATATTTTTGGAAAATCAAGTCGATCACTTCTGACCCGATTATTCCAACAATTGCTCATCACTGATAGGCTTTGTATTGTGCAAATGTCCCACTGGCCTGAATCTGGGCCGCTTTACTGCTGTCTTTATAGGGGTATGTGGTAAAACATAAAACGTCATAAAACAGTTTATGCTAGAATTCTAGTATAAAAATATTAGAAATTTTTGCTCAAGCCCTACTTGTGCAAAAATAGGCAACTTTCTTACATTTTTTTTGCTGCCTTTGTCACTTTTATAAACAAAAAGTGGTCTGGACTGGGTATGAAGAGCAGGGCCACCCACAGCCTGTTAGAAACTGACGTAAATTATAGCAGAAGTCTAGATTTCAGCACCAGGTGGCTTGTGCCTCTTATTACATTTTGGTGCAAGTTACAGCAGCATCCTGTATAGTGTCTAAAAGTGGCATGTAAAACACTGGTCTTAGATCAATGGGCTCTATAGAGTTTAATGATGCAGTTCTATCTCCCTGCAGACACTACTAGGGGGAGCTCAGAAGCTTACTGTATATATTGAACTTATAATACAACATGCAATCAGCAATTGTGCTCCCCCTAGTGGTGACTACAGGCAGACAGAATTGTATAACTTACCTTATAAGCAGATTTGGATTTCTGCATCAGAGGAACTCTATATGCTATAAATATATATATATATATATATATATATATATATATATATATATATATATATATATATATATATATATATATATGTATATATATATATATATATATATAAATGAATTTGCACAGATGTTGGACTTGAAAATTACATGGTGGTAAAAGGTGCTGCCACTTTAAGAGACAAAACTTAAGAATTAGATAATTGCCATGGGCCTGGTCACAGGGGCTGATAAGGTGGTATTTTATAAGTGATATTTGTATCTACTGACAGGACAGCATGTAGGGCTGGTATATTTGAGACTTCTTCCCTATGAAACACAGACCTGTTTTAGGACATTGCTACTACACACCAGAATGTCCTATCTGCCATATAAGATACTTCCTCTCTATGATATGAAAACTTGTTTTAGTTCATTTCTACTAAATACCATGATATCCTATGAACTATAAGAGAGGCTTTCCAAGGAACGTAAACTTGCTTTAAGTCATTTCTACAAGAAACCAGAATTTCATGTCTGCTATGTAAGAGACCTATATTGTATGTACATGTGCTTTAGATCATTCCTACTTGACACCAGAACATCAAAAGGGTGTCCTGTCTGCAATTAAAAGACTTCCCTTGTGTTTGGGTCATTCCTACTGGGCAATAGGATGCCCTATCTGCTGTATAAGAGACTTCCTCCCTGTAGTATGCAGACTTGTGTAGAATTATTCTCCATGGTATAAAGACTTGTTTTAGGTAATTCCTTTTAGGCACCAGAATATCCTTTCAGAAGCGCCGGAATAGTAGCCCCCAGGGATATATATGCAGGCAGCACATGACAGGGTTAACGGGGAGGCTAGGGTTAATAGAAGCTCAAGGGAGGGGCAGAGGGGGAGAATAGGGAGGAGTAGAGGGGGAGGCTGAACGAAAGTGCGGGAACAGAGGGAGGAGGAGTCTCTTTAGGCGGCAACAGAAGAAGAAGCTGAAAAAGAAGAGGACGGAGGCAGCAAGGAAGTCCCAACCACCCGCCCTTATGTTAGTAGTCAGGGGTCAAGGTTTCAGTTAGTGGGGGGGGGGGGGTGTTGTAGGAGTTATCGTGACATTGTCATAGCGGCATTTGGAGGGAGGGGGAGTTCTTGGAGCCAGCTGGGATGCGGGGCGGAGGGGGGGAAACGGGGGGCTGATGGCTACCTCCCCGCTGCCCCCCCTCTTGGTCTAGAGTGTGTGGTCAGTCTGTTGCTTCCCGGCTCTGTCAGGCCGGAGTTCCTGCGGAGACGTTTGGGCCGGCCTAGGAACGGCTAGCGGGTCTCTGAGTCGGGAGGAGGGCGACTAGGGGCAACCGGGTGTGTTGCCTCCCAAGTCGGCGGTTTGGCGACGGGAGGCTTTTAGCGGGAAGGATTTTTGGTCTCCCAAGTCGGATAGAGGGAGAGCGGCGGGAGGCAGTACGGAAAATCCTTTTCCCTGTTGGTGAGGCGACAGAGGGGGTTGGAGGCTCCAGGGACTTCCCCCCTTTTCAGTGGGTTGTGTATTTTATGATGTTTTTTACCAATTCTTAAATTAAATTTAATAAACGGCCGCTGTGGCCAAATTTATCCAAGCAAGAAGTTGTATTGATTGGGAGGAAAAAGGGGACGTTGGGTTAGGTCACAGAGGTCACATCCGTTATACCCGCGTCATGCTTTATAAGAGGTTTCCTCTCTATGGTAAACAGACTTGTTATAGGTAATTCCTACTAGTCACCAGGATGTCCTACTGCATGTGATATTCAAGAGACTTCCTCCCTATAGATCGGAGACTACTACACGGAAGGATGTCATATATTCTACAAAAGAGACTTAATTTCCAAGATACTTGGACCTCATTTAGGTCATTCCTCTTAGACACCAGGATGATCTATCTGTTATTCAAAAGACTGCCTCCCTATGTACACAGACTTGTTTTAAGCTATTTCTGCCAGGCACCATGCATTTATCCATGTACAATGGAGGGGGCCTATTTTCCTGAAGAATATTCAGAAGAATTTATACAAGCAAATTAAGTATCAAACAAGAGGGGTATCCTTACAATCCTCAGAGGGAAGTGTTTAGGATAAAGGATGGGCGGACTAGCAGGCTGTCTAGGGTGCCATTGTGGGAGGTGGTGTACTTTACGGATTTAAAAGAGTGAGCATTAGATTTCAGAAGATATCATATAAAATGTGTAAGAGAGAAGGGGTCAAGAGAAAATCTACAGACGCTAACAAGATATGGGAGGGTGAGTTGTTGGCAATATATTAAGAATTGCCTTTCCGGAGGGGATGGATGTTGATGGGAATGGAGATTATGTGCAATTACACATTAGAATGATATGGATTAGTTGGGATTAAAGGCCCATTTACACCAGCCAATGATCGCTACAAAATCACTAATCGGCGATCGTTTAAGGGATAAGCGGTGCGTGTAAACGTGTGCCCATCGTCCGCTTTTTGGGCATTGTTAGCTGATCGTTAAATTCAAGCTAACCTAAAAATCGTCATTCACTTTTATTATCAGTTCTCCACGAGGATGGGGGTGGGGTGGTGGGGGTGCTGATAGCATTGTTTCCCCATGGAGAACAAAGGATCTGAGCGCAGATAACAGCCTCAGGCTATTAAGTGCATTCAGGGAAGGCTTCATTTGCACACCTAATTGGTACTTAAGTAGCTGAGTAGCTACTTAACACTTTATGCAAAAGGATAGCTCAAAGCGGTCACTCAAACTGTCGTTTGAGCGATTTTTGAGCGATCATCTGCTGGTGTAAATGGGCCTTAAAACCACAGAAAACTTGTCCTACCCCGGGTGCCATGCACATAGCAATATAATGGGATATAATGTAATGTGTGTAACACAATGATGAAGGGACTGGTGGAAGTGTGAGCATGCACAATATTGTGATGAGAGATGGTGTTGCCTTATCCCACATTTCACATTTATCTCACTTTGATGTATTCCCGAGCTGGAACCATAATCCAAATCAGGATTCCTGGCTGCCGTGTGATTTGCTTTATTCCTCCTATTCCCTCTGTGACACATATGTGCTGATATGATTTGTCCAGTGCCACCAGTAATTGATTCTACAGGGAATCCATTATGGTATTAAAGGCAAAAATGTCTAAAGTCTCTGCAGCCAAATCCTCTTCTACAACATGTAGAAAATATTCTCAAAACTAAGGAGGTTTACTATCCAATCGTCCTGGTGCCAGACACAAGATCTGAGTCTATGTATCTATTTGTATCGTAATTAATGACTAATATTATTAGTACCTTATATAGCACATCCATAGCATGTAGGCTTAACTGGAGCAATCAATGCCAGTCAGCTGCTGCAAAAGCAAATAGTCTAAGGGTGTATTTAAAAAGGTATAGGGGTGAGGAGCTAGAACATTATCCTCCCACTATATAAGGCACTTGTCAGGCCGCACATGGAATACTGTGTACAGTTCTGGACATCGGTGCTCAGGAAAGATGTTACAGTGCTGGAGGGGGAACTAAAATAATAAATGGAATGGGAGGACTGGAATACCCAGAGAGGCTATCCAAATTAGGATTATTCATCCTAGAAATAAGACAGCTAAGGGGCAACCAAATAACCATGTATAAATACATGAGGGGACAATACAAGGATCTCTCCCATGATCTGTTTATACCCAGGACTGCGACAGTAACGAGAGGGCATCCTCTATGTCTAGAGGAAAGCAGGTTTCATCACCAACACAGAAGTGGGTTCTTTACTGTAAGAGCAGTGCGACTGTGGAACTTTCTGCCTGAGGACGTGGTGATGACAAATTTCATAGAGGAGTTTAAGAGGGGACTAGATGTCTTTCTAGAGCGCTGCATTACAGGATATAGACATTAAATAACCAGAAGGGTTGACAATAATGGGGATCTTCCGAATTATGGATTTGGAGTCAGAAAGGAACCTTTTCTCAACAGTGTTGCTCCAGGAATTATTCTGATTGCCAATATGGAGTCGGGAAGGAATTTTTCCCCCAGGGTGGAGTATATTGGCTTCAGCCTCATTGTTTTTGTTTTTTTTTGCCTTCCTTTGGATCATAAAATGGTAGCGTTGGAAGGGACCTCCAGGGTCATTTAGTCCAACCCCCTGCAAAGTGCAGGATTCACTAACTCATCCCAGACAGATATCTGACCAAGGAAGAGTAGAGGGGGATAATGACCTCATGTGATCCAGACTCTATGCTTCTCATAATACACCCCAGAATTGTGTTTGCCTTTTTGGCTGCTGCATCACATTGTTGACTCATGTTCAGGCTATGATCTATTAGTATACCCATGTCTTTTTCACATGTGCTGCTGCTTAGCCCAATTCCTCCCATTCTGTATGTACTTTTAAAAATTTTTTTTTAGATATAGGACATTGCATTCCTCATTGTTAAATACCAATCTGTTAGTCATCGCCCACTGTTCAAGCTATTCTAGATCTTTTTGAATACTCTCTCTCTTCCCTAGTGTTGGCTATCCCTCCTAGCTTCGTGTCGTCGGCAAATTTGATCAGTTTCCCATCAATTCCCTCCTCCAGATCATTTATAAAAATGTTGAACAACACTGGATCAACATGGGGGGGGGGGGGGGGGGGGGGGCGGAAACAAGCTGAACTGGATAGACATTTGTCTTTTTTCAGCCTAGTATACTATAGCATGGGGTTTATCTATCTATCTATCTATCTATCTATCTATCTATCTATCTATCTCTCTATCTCATATCTATATATCTATCTATCTATCTATCTATCCATCTCATATCTATCTATCTACCTGTCTCATATCTATCTATCTAATATCTATCTCATATCTATCTATGTAAAATTGATAATATTTTGAGTGAAATTCCCTTCCATTCTTTTTTTGGATAAAATCTATTTTCTGTCTTTTCACAATGTCCTTCAACAACAAAATTATATAGAAATGGAAAAGCAAAATGACAGAGTGACTCATTGCAGGCGAGTACAGGCATTTATTGTCGTTCAGATACAATCTGGGTATTTATCCGCCCCAAGAAATGAATGAGTTTTGTGAGACCTTGAGTATTGCAGATACATATTGAGCCACTGTTCCACCTGAGAAAGAGCAAAAATTCATGACGCCTTGGTTATATAATAAACTATAATAATAAACTTTATTTGTATAGCGCCAACATATTCCGCAGCACTTATTATATGGTGACTAACACCGATGGATGGAACAGGGATCTTGATTTTATAATGACCTTTGACCATTGGTGGAAGAGCTATCAGGACTTGGTGTAAGCCTGACAAATTAGAGCCTGAGGTCACAATGTTAGTTGCTCTTTAATACATCATCCTGCCACGTGTTCTGGACTAGAACTATCTATATGTCAAGATACTTACTGTTCAATCTGTCTTTCTGTATGAGCTATGTGTGAGCAGCAGGTATGTACTATGTGTCCTAGTTGTGAGTGGGTGGGTGTGGGATGTGCCCAGTGTGTAAGTGGTGCAGGTGCAGCATGTGTCTAGGGTGTGAGTAGGGCATATGCATGTTTATATAGGTTTAAAAGGGTTGTCCAGTTGTAAACAATTGATGGTCAATCCTTAGGACCCCTACCAATAAAATGTTCACTGCGCCAGTAAACTCATGCACTAATCTGATTTCTGCGCGTAGCAAACAGCTCCATTCCCACTACAGTGGCCAAGTTTGGTATTACAGCCAAAATTCCCTTTTACTTCAATGGAAGTTTGGCCTGCAGTGAAAACAAAGTTGCCTCTATTGCTGGTATAAATCAGCTCATTTCGGGGTTTCTGGGCAGTAGATACCCAACTGGTCTACTAACAATAGCCTATCCTAAGGATAGGCCATCAATAGATTACAGCCAGGCAACCCCTTTAAATGGCCTGTATGTGGCGTGGGTCCAGTGAGTAACTGTCGTAATGGCCCTTTAAGCATATACACACTGCTCAAGAGCTTAAGGGAACATTGCAATTACACATCAATGTATCAGTATAGATTTTTATCTTTAATCTATCATTCATCTTACGTGTGATTTAACTGCTACCTTAATTAGTGAAGAGAAAGGGGCATCAATGGCGGACTTGAAATTCTGGTGTTCTCTAATAAATGCCAATTGAACTGCCAGTGCTGGTCTGTGAGCACAGGTCCCACTACAGGACATTGGACCCTTATGCCACCCTCATGGAGTCCGAATGTCTGGTTAGTAGTCCACTGGAGGGCATTTTGAGGGCTCTGACAGCGCTAGTTCTGTTCCACCAGTCCTGAAGCTTCATGCCCTTCTACGGCCCTATCCAGCCCTCTTAGTGCGTTGTCCTGGTATCCAGAGGCATAACTTGAAGCTCCCAGGCCCCGATGCAAAACTTGTAACGGGGCCCCCAACTATAATGCTTTACTTATAGTACTGGGTTCCCTATATGGAGAAGAGAGGCCTTATGTGCCCCCTAAGGCTCCTGGGCCCGGGTGCAACCGCATCCCCTGCATCCTCTATAGTTACGCCCCTGCTGGTATCTACTCTATGCTCTTTTCTAGGAGACTCAGCAAACCTTCTTGTTATGGCACAAATAGATGAGCCATTCTGGAGGAACCGGATTACAGTACAATCTGATTGGGCTGCAGGTAGCGGCTCTTGCACCAGTAGTGACAAGCAAAATGCCAAACTAGAGAAGAATCAATCAAGAAAGAGAAGGATAGAGGAACTCTCTCCCTTTTTGGGGGTGTCTTGCTGTTGTCTCTCCGGCGCTCCTGCTGTTACTTTCACTTGCAACAAACCAAGTGAAACTGATTCACAATCCCTTCTGCTTCCTAACTGGATAGATTGTGACCCCTGAAGTGTAAATGACTTGGGGTTATACTTAGATGCTTAAAGGGGCTTTCCAGGCAACTTTTTTTGATGATCTATCCTCAGGATAGGTCATCAGTAGCTGATTAGCTGGGGTGCACTGCTCAAGACTCCGGGTGATCAACTCTTGGGGTCCCACTATCGACACTACAACATACAGGGTATGGAGTAGAAGCACATTGCAATCTCATTGGTTTTAATGAGAGCTGCATCTTCAATTACCAGCGCCAGACACTACACAGGTGTTGGAGCAATCTGCTTCGGCTCCGTACCCTGTGCCTGGTAATTGAAGGTGTTCCCCTCCTTTTTTAGAGCAGTGTAGTTGTCATATTCACATTCTATTAGCAGTATATGACACTGCCTCACCATCCTGCACAGGCTTGTTTTAGGAGCCGCCTACAACACTAGGGCTCAGAACCATAACTTGAAGCTTCTGGGCCCCAATGCAAAACCTGTAAGAGGGCGCCCAACTATAATGCTTTATTCATAGTACTGGGCTCCCTATATGGAGAAGAGAGACCTTATGGGACCCCTAAAGCTCCTGGGCCCGGGTGCAACCACATCCCCTGCATCCTCTATAGTTACGCCAGTGCTAGGGCTACCTTCACTCACAGTGAATCTCCTCCACATGTCTTCTAAATTCTCAAAGCGAGTACAGCGGCGAAAAGTCCGCAGCATTTTTGGCCCACGTGAAGGTAGTCTAAACTGTACAGATTATATAAGAAATAATGCATCTCCAGGATGAAAAAAAGAACCAAAAAACATAAAGCGCAATTAATAAACCTCTCATTATCTGTTCATATTGATGTCAGTTTCCTGACAAAGCGGTTGATTCATTGTTACCGCTGTTTTAATGCGATTCTGATTAAACCGGAATTATCACAATTTAAAGGGAATCAAATCATCATTGCGTCTCTGTAATCCATCACATCTGTCTTCGAGGAGTTCAACAGACACGTGCTCTGCAGGAAGGACGTAGATTAACTCAAGGATCTGCAGTAGATCATTCATCTTCATCTTATGATATTTTACTTTACATTTCCATATGTCTAAGGTTGGAAATTACTATCACACTGCGACGAGGAAACCTCACATTAAGATTGATATGAGGTACAATTTATCATCGTGGCGCGAGCAAAAGAAGAACGTGTCACATGTAGCATGATAATAGAAAAGTTCCTGTAGAAGTCAACTACAGTCACGCCACAACTCTAATCATCTGTAGATCTGCCTGAGATGTAAATGCATGCCGGGTTTTACAACAAATCGACAACTCCTTCTAGGTCCTTAATAAGTTTTTTTTTTTACAAAGAGTGTAATAATGCTTCTCAGTCTTAACAATGGTTCTAACATCTTTCCACCATTCCCATGCTACTATCTCCCATACATGGATGCTCAAAGATCACAGACCTTCAACCAACATTCTAGGCTTTATTCTCCATGGAGTTTCCATTTGCATACCAAATTTCCCACAGGAGCATGCATGGCCTTATAAGTCTCCTTACATATAGTAAGATCCACTAAGAGAAATTATAACCTTGCAGACCATTTTCAGAGGTTGCAATATTTTAATGGTAAAATAGCTTCAGAAATACGGAAACACCAACAGAAACCAGATAGACATCATTATAAGGTAATGATGTCCAACAGGATTCGTCAGCTCTGGCATACCTTTTATAGCTCCATTATAAATTGAAGCTGTGAGTAGAGCCTCAAGCCCACAAACCTTCCACAAGCGTTGATCGAATGATTATTGAGCTGACAGCTGTTTTCTCTGGGCTCCTCCATATACATGAACATTCAGCTTGGCCAAGAGTTTGGTGTTTCAGGAGGTAAGCTGCAGTTAGTCACCTCCGGTGGTGGCTTATCTCCTGGGGAACAAAAGAGTCAGGTGTTGAGCCTCCCCCATACACATTAGATAGACACGAGGCTCCACTGTTGTTGGCAAGTTCAAATTAGCACTTTTACTGTAAATAGGAAGTCCATTTTTAGTCATTAAGGTCTCTGTTTCAAAAATTTAAAACTTGAAACACATCTGTTCCGGGGATGAGGGTCGGGTATTAACCCTTTCCAATCCACTGTCTGACCTGTGAAGACATTATGATTTAAGGCTGTACAGTTTCGATGTTGGAAGACGTCTGTCAGGGATCTCTTACTATATATTGCCAGCCACTCTGCTGTTGGAGCCTATCCAACATGTCACCTCATGCAGTACTGGCTTTAGCCAGCATATAGCGCCGTTGTATAACAGCAGAAAAAAATAAGCCCCTAGGAAAACAAGGATACAAATTGGATTGCAAAGGGTTAAATCCCCTTAAAGGGGTTGGCCGGTCAAGAAAACCCATTACATACACCCTGTTAGTGTATTTATAGTTAATAAAGGGGGTCCTTATCTCTTGGGCTAAGTGTAGAGGGGTTACAAAGAGCTTCTCTAGCTCTGTCGGACCTGCGCAGCCCTGCATTAACCTAAACAGATGATATTGATTTAGTCCCGTTATGTCGCCGTGAAAATCATGACCGATAACGGGATGAAACAAAACCATTGATTTTGATGGTTTAGTTTTCAGTAGTGGTATTCTCACCTATTCATTTTACGTGCGAGAAAGATAGGGCAGGACCTATCTTTCTGCTTTTTTTTCAACTCGCGTGCAATAGCGTGACGTATGAATAGCCTGAAAAAAAAAAAAAAGTTCATGCGCAATTAGATTTCTAGAACGCTATGATATTACAGGATATAGACATTAGGTGACCAGCGGGGTTGATTATCTCAATTTTTGATTACTCTGGCTGCCATTATGAAGTCAGGAAGGATATTTTTTCCTCTGAAAGAGCCAATTGGCTCGCTGGGCTTTTTCTGCTTCCTCTGGACCAACAAGGGGGGAGTTGAAACAGACTGAACTAGATGGACATTGTCTTCATTCAGCCTAACATACTATGTTACTATGTTATGCTTGGTAGTGGCAAGTGTAGTTGCATACATGCCCATCTGAAGAAGCCTTCTTCACACGGGCGTATGCGCAAGTACGCTCGCCGCTACAGAGCATAGTTGCACATGAATGAGGGAACAATCTTTTTTTTAATCTTTCAAACTCTGCGCTATTCTGTACAATTTTTTTTCTTTTAAGCGTGAAGATAAGTGAAAACGAAACCATTGAAAGCATTGATTACCATGGCCGAATAATGGGACAAAATCACTCTCCTCTGTTTAAGCCCTATTACAGACAAACCATGCATGTGAATGCACACTATGAAATGCATCTTGGGAAGGGAAACTGAATACTAGTTAACAGATTTCCCCACAGATCACAGCTGATTGGTGGAGGTACTAGCAGTGGGAAGTCTGTGATCAACTTATCGTCAAGGGAATGTTCTAATAAATAGGGTTTGTCCAAAGCGAAGAACCCCTTTATGACCCATTTAAAATGGAAAAAATTAACCACTAACAATCAGTGGTTTGATAAATTGCCTTGAGCCTATCAGTAGACCCATGTTATATGCCACCTTCTGGGAAGAGGAAAATCATTTCCTCCCAGATCCGAGATGTCATAAGGGGAGTGGAGCCAGGGCTGCTTTAACTATAAGACAAATGCTACATTTGCCGAGACCCATGGTGACTCCAGGCCCCCAGACGGCCACACCACTCTCAACTGTAAGCATGCCCTCAGAATGTGGACACAACTGAAAAGTATCTTGGAGCTCCAAAAATAATAGAATAACGAATACTCACCTCTTGAGTACCCGCCTGTTCCAGTCCTGTGGTCTCTGCCCACTTCTGGGTCTGTCTAAGCTAGTTTCTGCCGCAGCCAATCACCAGTCTCAATACCAGTGATTGGTTGCAGTGGTCATGTACTTAATTGGACACATGACCCCCAGACCTGAGTGAGTGACAGATGGCGAGGGCAGCCGGCAGGATTAGGTGAGTAAATCTGTTTATTAATTTTTTTTTACCTTAAAAAAAAAATGATGGAGGGAGTGGGGCAATGGCACAGAGGGGGCAAGGCTATGGTAGATGGTGGCCCATTTTAATGTTCTTGCACTGAGCCCACTAGGATATTAAGATGGCCTTAGGTGGAGCTACCTTACGCTGAACATTTATCTACACGGACCCCCGGTAGTAAAGCCCAAATTGTCTACAGTGAAGCATAGGAAAAGAAACTCTGCATATAAGAATTTGACAGATTCTACAAGAATTTCGCTCTGCACGTATATGTTCCATCGATGATGGAAAAATGCATGGCAAAATGAAAATGAACAATACTTGGAGACTGTTTGAAAGGAACGTCTGCCTTGAGGCTTCTATAAAAATTCCTCCTGCGCAAAAAGAAATGACTCAGACCATATAAATTATGAATAGTTGCACAAAATCTCTAGCTTTTACCCTCCTTTCCCTGAGATCTCCTACCTCGTTACCTTGCATACACATTGTCCATTATACAAAAGGTTCCAGCTTATTTTTATGTGGCTATATAAATTTCTGCCTCTTTTGTCTGGATGCTTAACAGAGGAATAAATGAAAACGAGGAAGAAAATCAATGAAGTATTAATCCTTAGGCCATTATAGTGGTCTTCTGGTTTCTAGACAAAATGTCTGGAGGCCGCAGGGAGAGGGTCGTATACCACCTGTGGTTGTTCTTCTCTGCCGTCCCTCCGATACACCAATTCTGCGTCCTGTTTTTGGTCATCCAAGATGGGCGATGTAATCTTCAGACTACCTAATCCCTACAATGCATTAGTAGTATTAGACTACTAATTCACTTTACTCTGATTGGGCAGAGCTTCTCATGTGATCAGAAATGGCCAATCCGAGAGCAGTGCACAGTGTGCCTTAGGTACTTAGAAAATTGCTGCATCCATCGTGGACAGCCAAAAGCAGAGCCCAAAACTGATGGATTGGAGTTGTGGCAGAGAAGTACAACTCCAGACATGGGCGTAACTATAGAGGATGCAGGGGATGCGGTTGCACCCGGGCCCAGAAGCCTTAGGGGGCCCATAAGGCCTAACTTCTCCATATAGTAAGCCTAGTAGTATGAATAAAGCTTTATAGTTGGGGGCCCTGTTACAGTTTTTGCATTGGGGCCCAGAAGCTTCAAGTTACGCCTCTGCCCCCAGATAATATACCTCTTACCCTCCTGTCTCAGCACAGAATTTTGTTCCGAAAATGGGATTAAAAAGAGCTTCTAGAAAATGTATTTACTGAAAGTGACACCTCAAAAATACAGATTTGAGAAGTGGAAATGGCAATGTCTGGGCAAAATACACATCATTACCATTATGGTGCTAGATGGTGCTAGATGTCTATGTCTCACCTAGAACCACTGTCAAACTTCAGGGACATAGTGGAGGCAATATCCTTCGATCAGTGGAGGTTCCAGTGGTCGGACCCCAACTGATTAGCATAGGGGATGTTATGTTGAGATGGGAATACTCCTTTAAAGAGGACTTGTGATTCCCCCATGTCAGCCGGGCTAGGCGCAGTTTGCAGCTGCAGCCCCGCTGCCGTAGAAATCAGTCGGTCAGTTTCTGTCCAGTGTGGGAATAACCCATGATTTCTACTATGAAATATATCTCTAAATGCCATTAACTGCAGCTCAGTCAAAATGGTCATACCCATAGTCATATACAGACAACAGAAAACAAATCGAAGTCTAAAATCAAAACAGATTAGAAAAATGAAAAATGTTTCAGTATCCGGTTTTAACTAGAGAAACAAATAAATGATACATTGCCTTTAAGAGAAAAAGTTTCAAACTCCAGAGGATAGGTGGGTGTGCGTGGTGGTAGAAGAAATATAATGACTTTCATTGACCTAATAAAAAAGAGGCAGTATTGTAATGGGATTGACATTTCCTAACTTTATTAAGGTCTCTAAACTGTGCATTCTGGTATCTCCAGGCATGAGTCATTCATGTAGATTTCATCTTCCCACTAGTATTGGGCCTGGAAAAAAAAGCTTGATTAAGAAGAGGAATTAACTGTTAAGGAATCACTACAGGAAAAACTGAATGAGGGGATGGGCAGGAACACAGATGCAGCTGGGATATGGTCTCTGAGGGGTCTTAAAGGAGTATTCCAATCTCGGCTTTTTATAGCCAAGATGGGAAAGCAATGCTATATTTACCGACCACCCAGCCAGTAACTACGAAATAGTGAAGCATTAGGCTGCTTCCGACAAGTGGTAAGAAAGAAAGGGCTGGGTTTTCCCATCCCTCCCATGAAAAACTGAGATAGGAACACCCCTTTAAGATCTTTTTACATGGTTCAGTGATTAGGCAAAAACATTCCTAGGAACATTCTTTTACTCAAGTAGTAGCATGGGGCCATTTGAAGGGTCCATCAATCACCCAACGAATGAGAAAGAATTCATTCATCGGATGATCACAACCTATGTGTGGCACAAAAAAAATTGTTGTTGGCGGCACATCTCCCCATGTGAACGGTGGCCAACAATGATGAAGCCCTAGGAGGAACAAACGATTGTTTATTCCCTAATAGAGTCTGAATTGGCCTGTGTGAAGGCCTAATAGATGAGTGCTGATCACCAAGATCAGTGTTTGTCTACCTGGCTTTCACATAGGGCAATTCTGACAGTATTAGGAGAGGAATAATTATTCATACGATCATTCATCCCCCTATCTAGTTGATTGGTGCTCTTCATTGTAAAAGTACCCATATAAGTCTCTCTGCCACATAAGAAGACACCAGTGTTATAAATGGCACATGGTAAGAGGTTGGTGCCTGGTTACAAATTATGCCTCTACTGTGGATGCAAAGCATTACCCTGGATTCTTGTCATTCCCCTCGATCTCTGCACTATAACACAGTGTATCCGTTTTGAATATTCATGAACTTAATTATATTATTTGGGATAATAGTATTTCTTTGTCATTTAAAGGGGTTACATATGACCATCACCACTCCATGTAACACTATGAGACTGCCAGATATAGCCGAGTTCAGATGTTGGCTGTCTCCAGTAGTCCCATAGAGATGTATGGAGTGGTAGCCGTCATGTGCAACCTCCACTGAATTCAAAATGATGGACACAGGACCATCATTCTCATGATCGGTAGGTAACCCAACATTTGGAGCTCCACCAATGACACGCTTATACCATATCACCCCGGAGCTTGATGACCATGTTCATAAGCCACAGGACCCCAGGGTGGAGTAGGCATGGACACACGATTTTTCAGGTTGGGCTGCAATTGTGTAAAATATGACACCATCTATCAATCTTGCCCCATTTGCCTGCTTGCATATATCTAGTCCTTCATACAGTAGGCTGCCAAATAACTGCAGAGGCCAGGAGTTGAAGGATTTCCCCTGCACGTTTTACTGATCGATGCCACATTTGTAGGCCGTAAAATGTTTTAAAACGTAGTTAACCATATCCAAGTGATTGTTATTCCGCTGCTGCTGTTTCGCAGGCATTTCAAGTGAGGGAAGGTGCTCCTTGCATGTATTACGGCTCATAAACATCATGAACCTGAGGAAATCAGGCACGGCAGAGCGTGTGCATGAATATACATCCTATCAAAGGGATAAACACACACATTTCTTATATACACCACAGGATACATAGTCTTTGACATATTAACACGCTAGAACAATTCGTTGTCCAAACAGAAGCAGTCAGCTCCTCCGAATACCAATGGCCTCAGAAATGTTGCAGGAGGGCACAGAATTCTGAGCTCCACAATGAAACATCTTCCTGTTATTATAATGCTGTGTCTGTTATTGATTTTTGCTTTCTTGTGAAGCAGATCAGATCCTTTGTAGAAGATACTACCAAGGACAAAAAGACAATCGGATCATTATTCCGTTCCAGTCCAAAATCGGCAATGTTGGCCAATCACATTAAGCAATAAAACAAGCAATATTTAACTGATAGATCCAGAACCACTGGCACACCTAAAAGATGGCCATGCACATGAAATAATGGAAACCCAGACAGAATAGATGATCGTGGCCACTTCTGGTCATCATAGCTTAAAAATATAATGAAAATCATTGTTCATGATGGACCATGGTAGATCATAATCTGCCGAAGTCCTGATCTGTTTGCAGTCAAAATTGCAGGTCAATGGCATGATCTACTAGAACTTTGGTGGTCATTTGCCATACTGGTCAAATCTCTCTTTATAACAAAAGAAGTAATACTTACCAGCCCCCACTCCCACACTTCCATTTTTTTCCCATGGCCGGTGTCCTGTTGGTCTTGACTTCTGATGGCTCGTCCTGACACAAGGTCATGTAGCCATGCAATGGAGCAATGGAGAAACAGGAGCAGCATGGAAGCAGGGTCAGGTGAGTACTACATCACCGTAGACCTGTTTCTTTCCTTCCTAGGTAACCCTATTTACTGTTGCTGGTGGGATCTTTACATGAACAATCACATAGTTGATTGATTGTCTACATCATGACAAACCATTCTCTTAAATGTATTGGCAGCTTAAGCCCAGTGATTGCATACAGTGGTCATATGTTGTTGACATGATATTACTGCTATGGCCGGATAAACAAAGCAAAGAAAGTGGGGACAACCATAGAACTAGTGCTGGATCTAACTGGTAAGTATTCCTTTTTATTGTTGTTATGCAGTTGGCCTCCATTAATATATAATTGATTGACAAGGAAAACAATTCTGGGGATTAATAAGTACAGAAAGACCTGCAGAGCAGACACAAAAGACTCATAGATTCAGTCCGTGAGCATATATCCTTGGGATGGTCACTGTTGGGTCTTCCCAACCATGGTGCAGAAAGCAACTGCGGGGTAATGAATTTCCCCAACGTTACCCTTAGAGCCAGTCAACCATTGGTTAGATCCAAGCACCAAGTGCATGTGATTCGGGACTCTGTGAAATCTATCTTTAATTGTATCCTTACCCTTGGACAATGGATCACATATGCCCCTGGTAAACTCTTGTCCAATGACTCCAGGTATTGTCAGTCTAGCAACCCCCCTCTAGTTCATAGTATAGTTCAATGTTTACTATTGTAAAATTCTTTTATAGCTTGGTAATAGGAAATTCTCTTATTAAGAGTTTATTTTAGAATTGCATAGAATGCAATTTGTACCCCTTATATTGAAGGTCCACTTTAAATGGATTTCCCCACAAAACAACCCCTTCATAAATTGAAGAGAACAGATGATTATCATAGGCCCAGTTTCAGAAACCCTTAGCAATCAGTTGCAGAGGAAGCTGAAGTCAACCATACAGCTTTCCTGCAGTGGCCACTACAGGAGAAATGGAGTACTACATGCTGATCGTTCATATTTATAGCACATGGATGGGTCGACTCCTTCAGAGCAAGGGACACTCTTTGTGAACATCTCTCGACTCTGACTCATAGAGGGAAGTTCCAAGAGGACACCCATCTCTATGACATCTATAAGCCCTATTAACCCATAGAGAAAACAGTTCTTTTTATGAAGCAACCCCTTTAAGTATAATACCATATATGAATTGGTCTTGTATTAGCAATGAGTCTAAAGCAGAGGTATATAAAAGAGTTATGTCTTCTGAATAGAACCATTCCTGATGGAGTGAATTTCTATAAAGCTAGCACACTTTCTTAGAGAGGACCCCTCCCCCATAGCAGAGATATCTGAGGTAGAGGAGAGACGGGGACAGCATATATATATAACATTAGCCCTTCAGTTATTACATGAAGATTATTCTGCTCAGCTCCTCCTGTGCATATAAATGTCAAATATCGACTTGTTCATTAAATGACCAAATGACAATGGAAAATTGAAACCGAGTAACACCATCGCTAATGATATATTAAATGAGCTGCCTGGCTATAATGATTGGCAAGTAAAGGGTGGAGCGTTATCATCATAGACACCATCTAGTTGATAAATGGCACTGACAACATTCAGCATTGCCCGAAGCTCCCATCACAACTCTGCTTGATTAAAAGGATTGCGTGACATTAGTAGCAGAGTGACTGGTGAGGCGCTTGAGATGCATTCAATTTTCACCCCACATCGTTCCGCTCTCAGATTAAACGGCATGCCGTGTGCCAACAGAGATGGCAAAACTAACACACAAAGCTGTTTTTTCTTTAATATTGGTTCATTTTTTATTTTGACACAGTATGAATTTTATGTAGGAAGTAGGTTGAAGTATTAAACTAATAGTTTAGTTTGTTTTTTTCCCCATATAATCAAATTACCTGCAGACCATCCAATGTGTAATCACTCCTTCCAACTTTGCCCTGATGGCAAATATTGGGGGAGGGAAGGTTTGGGCGGTTGGATTATAACATGCCTAATCCTTCTGTCATTGGGGAGATAAGCTACTACCAGTGGTGTCTAGCAGTGATTTACTCCCATCTCCCCATTTGGCCAAGAAGAGCTTATATGTGTATGGCAGCGTTAGAACATTTAACTGACAGCTTCCTAATGGCCAGTTTCCTATGGCCAGTGTAACTCTTTACATCCTTTGGCAGGACCAATGTTCTCTAGGCAGTGGCTAAGGAGCCTCCCAACTTGATGCAGATGTTGGGGGATAGAAGGATTGGACATTTGGATTATAACATGCTCAATCTTTTTGTCCTTGGGGAGAAAAGCAGCTACAAGAAATGTCTGGCAGTTGCTTACTCCCCTCTTGTGGCTATGGCTCTTGAGCCCGTAGCATATTGCCGATGTGGCATAATGATATTACATCATCTCCACAAGCAGCTCTCTAGCCCCTGAATGTGGCTCCCCAGTTGGTTGTATCTCTAAATACTATTTGACCTAGTAGCTCCATAGATGGCTACATGTACCATTAATTACTTACAATTAGTGATTCTGTGGTCTTACTGTGTCGATAACTTTTCTAGAACTTGTTTTAGGTCGTAGACGGGCATGATAAATGTCAAAGATCAGAAAAGTTTTGTTCTTTTTGGTGAGCGAATATGGGTGTTAAGAACAGAAGCCATGAAGATCCTTGGCTGTTTGGACCCTTTGACTTTTTAGAAGTCCTCTCTACATTATTCAATAGGGAGCGGGAGAGTTAATCCCATGGGTTGTTTGGCCGACCCAACTACAATGGATTAAACCATGGATGAGTTCCCCTGTTCTGGCATAAGGGTCCGTGTAGGCATGAGTTATCACCACTTTATTTTTCGGTCATCTTGATGGTGTACCCTCTCTATTCTCAACTACAATAAAAAGACTTATTGACCTTAAAACCACTTGCTAAACGAGTAGCTAACAGATACCAGGCTCATTCAAGAAGAAGCAAAATGTAGACTTTTACTGTAAGTTTAAACAATATATATATTTGCCCTGTCCTTAGTACAAAAATATTTGTGTTGTTTATTCTATACTGATATCCCTGATTAATGTACTGATACCCTTTGCCTCTCCATTCATGCTTTGTCTTCTTTGTGTATGCAAAAACTAAATGGAGGCTAACACTCCACATGTCTTCAAGATGTCAAGCCGTACAAATGAAGAAACATGTCCTCTGTCTCCAAAAATTAGCTGACGATGAAGATAAATTGCCTTGGTTCATGCTTCAAGCATTTTACATCCGAACAGGAATCGTTACATTTTCTCAGAGTCTCATTATTTTGTTTTTGAAAAAAAGTCGAATGGTGCAGGTTCCACGACGTGATTGATACAACAGACCCAGGCATCTTCTACAGTAAACCGGTTTTGCTGATTCCACTAATACACTTAGCAGTTTATTGGTTCTCCAAGCTGTATAAGTATATTGTAAATAGCAGGCACAAAATGCGCACTGATTTTTGGCATTAAAATGCTCCCCGAGACCATGTTTAGTTACAATAAGAGCTTTCCAAGTCTTAAATCCTCCTATTATCCCCTACTTCCCTTTCGACACTAACAGCTTTTTGCTTTTTGATGACATAGACATCCAAAGATTATGGTAAGCACTGAGTTTAGTTTTATTTCCTACAATAACATTTACCAGCCCAGTGGATTGGGATTGGAATTGGCATTGACTTAGCTGTCAACAGTGAAGACCCACTGTGTCACTTACTGATTTGGCTTTGGGCTACTCATAAGGGCAACTCTAAGGGCACCCCTTGGTCTTCACTTCCTTTTAGAGGGATCTGGCCTTCATGGAAAAGAACATCCAGATTTTTTTCCCAGGAGCAGTCTCAGTACAGTAATAGGCTGGTGAAAGCCACCTGAGCATGGTGCCAATAGAACAGGCAAGGACATATGTAGTCAGTACACCAGTTCAAGTTTACGACAGGTGGAGTTCACTCAATACAGTAAAACAGGCAGAAAGTCAAGGCTGGTGGTAATCAGGCAAGGCATAGTCAGTAAACAGGCGAGGCCAGGAGAAGCAGAGTTTGGGAAAGCTCAATAATCCGGCAAAGGATCAGATTGAGAAGCAAGCAGGATTCCGAAGCATCTTCTTAGAACCACTAAGAACCTGTTGCTCAGGCACCTTTCAGTGGGGCCACTGTGTCTAAGAGAAGCAGAAAGGTGAGACTCCAGTGGTGGACAAAAGAGCACAAAAATTGTATCACTTAACAGTGGAAAAACATCACCTGGTCAGATGAATCCAGATTTGTGTTGCTCCGCACTGATGGGAGGTCCGAATTTGGCAAAAGCAGCATGAATTGATGATCCCTTCCTGTTAACTGGTCAAAACCTGTCTGCCCCTCTGTCTAAAGTGCAGCAACTACAAAAAGCTTCCTGTCCGCAGGGGCCGATATTACTGCAGAACAATTTCAACACCTAGAGGAATCTATGACATGATTGAAGGCTGTGATCCTGGAGGCCAAAGGATGTCCAACACAATACCAGATGGAGGTCTCTAATAAAATGGGCGTTGAGTGTACTTCACGTATGAAGCTGGAGAAGATCGTTACCCATTTTATTTTTGCAGCGCTATTAAATGTAAATTGTTTTATGGCTTTTGCAGACATTTAACAAATTGAGAGTCCCAGAGGTATCATTTAGATCCGCTTAGAGCAGTTCCTCTAACATTTCTGATGGCAGTAAAAGGGTTATTTCCAACAGATCACATAGCTTGCTTTCTATCCATAATCAGCTCCCTGACAGCCTCAAAACCACTAATATTCTTGCTTATTGTGTCATTTCATTGACTTAAATATTTTTGCCCATTGTTTTGTTGCTCTCACAATTAATTCTTCCGTGCTGAGCAAGAGTAAAGAATCTATTTGCATAATTATAGCGCTGGAAACCAATAAAATATTAGACTTGAATTGCTTAATTTAATTAGGCTCAGATCCAAGTCCACCCGACTCAGCATTTTAGTTTCAGATATACCATTCTTCTTGTAATTGATTATGGGGCTTTTTTGTGGGATGTGAGAAAGTAGTTTTATATTGTGTCATTAATAATGCCAGTGGAGCTGTATACACTGGTGGGTATATCGGGTTTCATAAGAGAACAAAAACAAGCATTTCATAGCATTTTATACCCATTCTTCAAGAGCATTCTAAAGAGCAATTTATTCTAAACAACAATAGTGGAACAGAATTAGAATAGTTATATCCTTGTACATAGGGTGCAGTATTATAGTAGTTATATTCTTGTACATAGGGTGCAGTATTATAGTAGTTATATTCTTGTACATAGTAGGCAGTATTATAGTAGTTATATCCTTGTACATAGGGGGCAGTATTATAGTAGTTATATTCTTGTACATAGGGGGCAGTATTATAGTAGTTGTATTATAGTAGTTATAGCCTTGTACATAGGGGGCAGTATTATAGTAGTTATATTCTTGTACATAGGGGGCAGTATTATATGAGTTATATTCTTGTACACAGAGGGCAGTATTATAGTAGATATATTCTTGTACATAGGGGGCAGTATTATAGTAGTTATAGTCTTGTACATAGGGGGCAGTATTATAGTAGTTATATTCTTGTACATAGGGGGCAGTATTATAGTAGTTATATTCTTATACATAGGGGGCAGTATTATAGTAGTTATATTCTTGTACATAGGGGACAGTATTATAGTAGTTATATTCTTGTATATAGGGGGCAGTATTATAGTAGTTATAGTCTTGTACATAGGGGGCAGTATTATAGTAGTTATATTCTTGTACATAGGAGGCAGTATTATAGTAGTTATATTCCTGTACATAGGGGGCAGTATTATAGTAGATATATTCTTGTACATAGGGGCAGTATTATAGTAGTTATATTCTTGTACATAGGGGGCAGTATTATACTAGTTATATTCTTGTACATAGGGGGCAGTATTATACTAGTTATATTCTTGTACATAGGGGGCAGTATTATAATAGTTATATTCTTGTACATAGGGGCAGTATTATAGTAGTTATATTCTTGTACATAGGGGGCAGTATTATAATAGTTATATTCTTGTACATAGGGGCAGTATTATAATAGTTATATTCTTGTACATAGGGGCAGTATTATAGTAGTTATATTCTTGTACATAGGAGCAGTATTATAGTAGTTATATTCTTGTACATAGGAGGCAGTATTACAGTAGTTATATTCTTGTACATAGGGGGCAGTATTATACTAGTTATATTCTTGTACATAGGAGCAGTATTATAGTAGTTATATTCTTGTACATAGGGGCAGTATTATAGTAGTTATATTCTTGTACATAGGGGGCAGTATTATAGTAGTTATATTCTTGTACATAGGAGGCAGTATTATAGTAGTTATATTCTTGTATTATAGTAATTATATTCTTGCACATAGGGGGCAGTATCATAGTAGTTATATTCTTGTACTGGGGGCAGTATTATAGGAATACTGTATGTGCGCATGTAGTGAAGTTTGCATCTATTAAACATCAAGTGAACATTAATTTATCAAATAACATGCAGCAAACACTGAAAGCCACATCAAGACTCTGTTAATGATTTTGTAAAGTAAATCTACAAGTAAAGTATTATTATGTGAAGCATTATTTAGATACTATGGATACAGAATGGGAATTCACTTAGCTGAGAATTTGCTAAATAATTACCTTTCTGCGGATATTTGTAGTATAATGTTTTACTATGCATGACATGGATATGAGCCATAAGTGGGATTGCATTCAGGTAATAAAGTTTATGCAGCAAGCAATAAATCATGACAGTTCTTCTTCCGAATAGCAGTGTGACATCTCGTCCTTTGCTGTCAGCAATGTAAACACCGCGCATTTCCCAACAGTGGCCATTCTAATAGGTGATTCATCAGTCCGGAGCTGGGATTTGCAGATTGCACGTCTCGTGCTCCTGTGTATCTTATAAATTAGTAAATCAAACTGAGATTATTGCACGTCATAAAATCATTTTCATTGCTTCTAGAATGACAAGATTCTCTGGACTAGACGGTTTTTGGAGACAATGAACATTTTACAAGAACAGTTATATAACGATTACTTAGGAAACAGTAATTAAATGGCTTCCTAAATTATATAGTGGGTCTGGGGGAGATAAAATTTCTCCTTGTCGAGAGTGCCAAGTTGGCGCAGTGAGTCATATGTAGGCGATGCAATGCTTTCTGGGAAATAAATATGCAAATAGACAAAGAAAAGGGAATTTCATGCTGTGGAGATACGTTTCCATCCCCTATTCACTCAACTTATGGTGGATACCCAACTGGAAGAGTAGGGGAACTCAGCCCCCTATTTAAAGACTGGATTGCGTAGTGGCCACTGTTTCTTCACTTGCTCAGCTGTTTCTGTGTCTCTTATAGACTTCTATGGACAAATGCAGTGGGTCTGGAAAGTCTTCAGAATGTTAGAAATCTTTGTAAAGTTTTTAAAAAATGAAAAACTAACTTTCTGCATTTCCATAAGAATTCCCATCCTGTACTCAATACTTTGTTGAAGCACCTCCGGCATTGATTCCAGCCTCCACTTTTCTTGGATGTGATGCCACAAGGTTTGCACACCTGGATTTGGGTATTTTCTTCCATTTTTCTCTGCAGATCCTCTCAAGCTCTATCAGGTTGGATGGCGGCCGTCTTTGGACAGCCATATTCAGGTTTCTCCAGAGATGTTGCATTGGGTTCAATTCAGGGCTTTGGCTGGGCTACTCAAGAAAATGCAATCATCCCTCAGCCACTCCTGTATAGTCTTAGCTGTGTGCTTGGGGTCATTGTCTTGTTGGAAGATGAACCATCTGCCCAGTCTAAGGTCCCTCGCCCTCTGAATCAGGTAATCATTAATAATATCTCTGTACTTTGCGCCATTCAGCTTTCCATCCACCTTGACCGATCTTCCTGTTCCCCAGCATGATGTTGCCACCATCAGGCTTCCCTGTATGGACAGTATTGGGCAGGTGATGAGCGGCGCCTGGTTTCCTCCAGACATAACACTTAGAATTGAGGCCAAAAAGTTCAATCTTGGTTTCATCAGACCAGAGAATCTTGTTTCCCACAGTCTGATAGACTTGTAGGTGCTTTTTGGTAATCTCCTGAATGTCCACTTTGTAATACTACAAATACCTGGCTGGCCAAAGCCTCCCCTGGCAAAATTTGCTATGGGCTGGGGGTGCTGTGAGTGGGATCAAGGGGATCAACTGATCGCACCCGTTCTGATAGCACATTCTAAAAGGGGTTGACCCTTTTAATGACAATCATGAGATATCAAGAGCATGCTGGGGGTTGCAGTTTCACAACAGTGATAAAGTCACATGTTGGAAATCGCAGTATTATTCATCTCAACTAAGATTTCATACTGGCCTCCATTAGATAGGCATTCATTCCTCCTATGGTCTGGGTCCTACCCCAGTAAAGCAGGCAGGATAATGGACTACTCCAAGCACTACTGGTTGTCGCTCTCTTCCCCTACATTGCATCTCCTAACCCATGGTAGAAGGTTCGCCCAGGCTAATTGACATTATATGTCCAAGATTTTATCATATCTGGATGGTCATCGTTGACAAATTGTGCATTTGGAGACATTAGGTGGAGCACCAGTGTTGTATTCTGCTGACTGTGCAGTGCCTGTCGGTCAGACTGATTCCTGACATCCTCCTTTGACCCTTTTTGGTGATGAGTTCTTTCCATCCACAGGATCCCCATGTCTTTTCTTGATCACACTGTTCACTGTATACTCTCTACACTGTTACATGAGAAAACCCCACGTGGTTGGCAGTAAAATCCCAGCCGGCTAAGTCTAGCACTTATGACCCGGCCATGTTGGAAGTTGCTCAGATCGCTGGATTTTCCCATTTAATGTGGATTCACACTAGAACTGATCCACGGAAAACTTGTCAAATTATATTATGTTGCACTCCGGGGTCGCGGGGAGTATTTCCATATAGGTAGGCCCTTTTAAGAAAGGGCCGGGGTTCTAATAAAGTGGTGCGTCATGGCATGGCTCTATTATTGTGGCCCTATTAAATGAGTTGAGAGCGCAGCAGATTTGGTAGCACGTCTTCTACAAGTGTATATACCCCCATCTGTGACGGGATTTAATTTATGTCATATACTTTATATTACGCCGCGTAGAAATTGAAGGGCGAGCTACTAAATAGCATATACATGGAGAAAAGAAAACACAAGCTATAATCTCAGAGCAATTATAGAAAATTGTGCCGCGTGATTCTGCATGACTGACTGCACACTTACAGGAGCGAAATGTGCTCTGCAAAGAGAAGTTCTTATTAAAAAATGACTAAGTCCTTATGCTTGCAATATCGTCGCTCAATAACTGTGCAGAAATGATAGGAAGGAGACTGATGAATCTAATGTTCCCTGTTATCAGCCATTTCAGGAGAGGGAGGGACTGACTGTAATGTTCTGCAATAAGGTGAAAGGAAGTGCAGAAAAATATCTGCCACTTTGGGCGGGTTGCACCAACCAAGCTGTTGATCCTGGTTCAGGTAACCTCTTGATGCTTTTGGGCCCCCCAGCTTCAGTGTTTGTATGGTGGGGGATCGGTAGCGGATCTACTAATTCCGGGATGGATGCCTGTTGTTTCTGACTACTGACACCCGATGGCAACAGCCACGATCAACGATCATGCATTTTGATGTCCCGATCACAGTTTGGGAATCCCAAACGGCCCCCTGTGATGAGATTGCAGGCTGCCATGGCAGCTGGGGGGCCTTCTGAGGGACTGCCATAAATGAGCGTCTGGCAAGGTGTAATACTGTAATATTATGTAATACTGCTGTATTACATTATAATTTATGAGCGATCAAATGATCACAAGTTCAAGTCCCTCATGGGACTAAAAAGAAATATAAGAAAAATAAGTTTAAAAAATATTAATTACTAAAAAAATAAAAGATACCATTAGTTAAAAAAACCCTTTTCCCATATTTATAATAAAAGAATTAAAATAAGGAAACCCAATATCAGATCTGGTATTGCCATCTCTGTAACAGTCCGATCCCTCAAAATAATGCATTATTTATCCATCACTGTGAATGTTGTCAGAAAAAAAGTCCACAGCCTCAGAACTGCAGTTTTTTGGTCACCCTATCTCCCAGAAAAAATGTAAGAAAAAACAGTGGATAAATAAAAGAGTTATGATCAGAGATGAGCGGGCACGCTCGGATAAGCCAGTTACTGGTGCGAGCCTTGCTCTTCTCGAGTAACTGCATTCTTGTCTGAGCGTGCTCGGGGGGGGGGGGGGGGTGATAGCGGGAGGTAGCAGGGGAGAGAGTGATAGAGATCTCTCTCTCCTCCCGCTACCCCCCGTGCCCGCCCCCCCCTCCAAGCAGTTTTTTTTTTCCCTATAGCAGACATAAACTTGTGATGGTTTGATCACTCCTGCAGTATGATGTAATACCATAGTATAATATTATACTGCGATCTGACAGGCAATCTACAATGGCAGCCATGGTGGCTTTCAGAAGGCTCCCGGCTGCTATAGCAACTGAATTTAAAGGGTTGATAGCTGCGATCAGCATGAATGCTGAATGCAGTTGTTGCCGGCAACTGTAAGAAACAGCCGGCACACGCATTGCATTGACTCCCAATCCCCCTCCATATAGGCCCCGAACCTCCATGACGTAACTGAATGTCATGGAGCGTTAGGGGGTTACAAATAGTACTCTTGTTGATCTCAGATCAAAATTTTGGTACAACCAGCCCTTAAAGGGATTTATTGAACTAGAAAAACATAGCTGCTTACTTCTTAAAACAGCACCACGACTCTACACAGGTTATGTCTGGCATTACAGCTCAAGTCCATTCATCGCTGCAAGAAAAGGCTTAATGACAGCATGTAAATAGACCCTCACATTGGTAGAGGCCATCAGCAGATGAAGGACCTTCATGGGGTTTTAGGAAAGCAAAGTTAGAGGGGTTGTCTGACATACAACTTGTGTATAAAAAAGAGTCCCCAGTGTACAAAACATAATAAAGAGCTGATACTCACGGCTCCCGACTTGTCCCCCGCCGGTGGCTCTGATGACGTACGTTCTACAGCAGTGTTCCCCAACTCCAGTCCTCAGGGACCGCCACCAGGTCATGTTTTCAGGATTTCCTCAGTGTTGCACAGGTGATGTAATTTTTGTCGGTGCCTCAGACATTGCCACAGGTGTTCTTACTATGGGATATCCTGAAAACATCACCTGTTGGTGGTCCCTGAGGACTGGAGGTGGGGACCCCTGTTCTACAGACTATAGTCATCCTTGTCCGTTCTGTAAACAGGCTACTGTTTACAGAACGGACAATGACAGAGCTCAGCGATCATCACTGCTATCTATGTCGCCAGAAATACCTGTTGTCGCCAGCTGGGGACGAGTCGGGAGTGGTGAGTATCAGCTCTTTATTATGTTTTGCACACTGGGGACTTGATCAATGGAAATTGGAACAATCTTCTATTTCTGAATGTCTGACCTTTCAAATGTGATTGTTCTCAGCAAGAGAAACCAAGCAATCCTGTAAATATGATACCTTTTAATGGCTAACAAAAATACATGATGTTATTGCGAGCTTTCCAACCTACTTGGGGTTCTTCATCAGGCCTGCTAGAATTTTTCTGTCAAAAAGTGACAATGTTCCGCTTACAATTTAACTCTTTTGTTTGGACAATACTTTGAAAAGTGATCAGGGCTTTGCAGGGGGGTACGGCCTCTTGCGGTACATTTACTATAATTTGTCAGAAGCTAGCATAAATTATAGTACAAATCTATGCCATCTCTTGGCTGCACACGGGGCAGCCAGCGATACCCCCAATTTATGAAGCACTGTGCGCCTCTTCATAAATTAGGAGCATTTTACTGCAGCACAGACAGGTGTAGGTCACCTATGATATTGCTATGAGGTGAGGCAAATTGCAAGCTCAGCTTTTCTATATATCACTAACATCAAGTTGAGCTTTCATGGTGTGTCGATGGCGAGAACCCATCACCTTCCATCTTAGGAAGCCTGCCTTAATTCACTTCTATTCTGTCTTAGCAGATTTTAAGACAGTCTGACAGTGCTGTTCATAGGAAGAACTGATGACCCAACACAGAACATTAATTTCCACAATGGCCAATATATATCTCCCCATCTATAGTGTCTGTGAGTGCAGTGAACACTGATAATTCTTAGCGTGGTGAATCAGGTGTGAAATTAAGTGCAGTCAGGAAGTATACAAGGCAGGACGGTGCAGGTAGCTAAAAAACGCATTTAGCGCTCTGATTGTAAATCAGTCAGATAACAGGACTTTCTGTGGTAAAAGACTAGAAAGTTTATCTTATATTCTAGGTACTACATTCATGTTTTATAATGTGTTCTAGGTATATCTTAGGTTCTAGGTAGAGATGAGCGAGCGTGCTCGGCCACGCCCCTTTTTCGCCCGAGTACCGCGATTTTCGAGTACTTCCGTACTCGGGCAAAAAAATTCGGGGGGCGCCGTGGCGGCACGGGGGTTAGCAGTGGGGAGTGGGGGGGAGAGGGAGAGAGAGAAAGCTCCCCCGTGTTCCCCGCTGCTACCCCCGCCACGCCTCTCCCTCCCCCCGGTGCCCCCCGAATCTTTTCATCCGAGTACTGAAGTACTCGAAAATGGCGGTACTCATCCGAGTAATTACTCGAAACGAGTACGTTCGCTCATCTCTAGTTCTAGGCAATATACCAATGTTTTTATTATGTGTTCTAGGTATATCTTATGTTCTAGGTATATCTTATGTTCGAGGCAATATACCAATGTTTTTATAAGGTGTTCTAGGTATATCTTATGTTCTAGGTGCAGCATAATATGTGTTGGTAATAAACCGTATGTTCTGGTTATTATATTTCGTGTTCTACATAGTACATAATGTATCTTGGTAGTATGTTGTGTGTTCTAGGCATTGCATTATCCGTTCTAGGTGTAATACCACATGCTATGGGCAATTTATCAAGTTGTTTGGCTTTTACATCATGTGTTCTATGTCTGTTCCAAGTTGAGTATAATGATTTGTCAGTGGGAACATCATATTTTCTAGCTACTATAATGTGTGTTCTAGGTAATACATCCTGTATCTTAGGTAATGCTACATTCTAGGCAATATAGGATGTATTACAGGCATTTTATTATCTGCCTTGGATATAATATCATGTTCTATTAGTGATATATTATCTGGTAGGCCCAATTTATTGTGTGTTCTAGGTAAAAGATCATGTGTGATCTATGATGTGCTATAGATATTATATCATCTGTTCTGGATGTAATATTAAGTGTTGTATAAAATATATAAAGTGTTTGCCCTATTTTATTGTCTGTTCTAACTAACACATCATGTGTTCTAGTAGTGCACTTAGGTGATATATGATGTGCTATAGGCATTATACTATCTGTCTTGTATATAATATCACGTGTTTAGAGATGAGCGAACACCAAAATGTTCGGGTGTTCGTTATTCGGACCGAACTTCCCGCGATGCTCGAGGGTTCGTTTCGAACAACGAACCCCATTGAAGTCAATGGGCGACCAGAGCATTTTTGTATTTCGCCGATGCTCGCTAAGGTTTTCATGTGTGAAAATCTGGGCAATTCAAGAAAGTGATGGGAATGACACAGTGACGGATAGGGCAGGCGAGGGGCTACGTGTTGGGCTGCATCTCAAGTTCACAGGTCCCACTATTAAGCCACAATAGCGGCAAGAGTGCCCCCCCCTCCCACTGTCAGCATAAAGATCGTCCTCCTCTGGCACAGCTGTAACAGCTGTAGCAGAGAAGAACGATGTTTGCCCATTGAATTCAATGGAGCGGCAATACAGCATGTTCCACTGAATGCAATGGGCTGCCGGCGATCGCAGGATGAATGGTCGGAAAGGGGTTAAATATATAACCCCTTTCCTGCAATTCATCCAGAAATGTGTTACACTAAAAATATATACCGGCGTATAAGGCGACCGGGCGTATAAGACAACCCCCCAACTGTCACCTTATACGCCGGCAATACAGTGGAGCAAAGAATAAAAAGCATTACTTACGTTTTTAGATGATCTGCGGCGCTCCTGCAGGCTGTCACTCCCTCCTAATCCACGGCAGACAAGCTTTCTCTATGAAAGGCTTTAAATCCCTGCCTCCAGAAAGACACATGCCTTCAGCCAATCACAGCCAATGACAATGATGTCATTGAATGGCTGTGATTGGCTGTGTTTCTGGAGGCGGGGATTTCAAGCCTTGAAATCCCCGCCTCCAGAAACACAGCCAATCACAGCCATTCAATGACATCATTGTCATTGGCTGTGATTGGCTGAAGGCACGTGTGCTTCTGGAGGCAGGGATTTAAAGTCTTTCGTGGAGAAAGCAATACTCTGCCGTGGACCAGGAGGGAGTGACAGCCTGCAGGAGCGCCGCAGATCATCTAAAAACGTAAGTAATGATTTTTATTCTTTGCTCCACTGTATTACCGGCGTATAAGGTGACAGTTGGGGGGTCGTCTTATACGCCCCGTCGCCTTATACGCCGGTATATATTTTTAGTGTAACACATTTCTGGATGAATTGCAGGAAAGGGGTTATATATTTAACCCCTTTCCGACCATTCATCCTGCGATCGCCGGCAGCCCATTGCATTCAGTGGAACATGCTGTATTGCCGCTCCATTGAATTCAATGGGCAAACATCGTTCTTCTCTGCTACAGCTGTTACAGCTGTGCCAGAGAAGAAGGATTTGTCTTCTATATGTTCTCAATGGGGTCAGCGCTGCTGCCGCTGGCCCCATTGAGCGCATATAGAATGCATCCATAGCGAACCGCGGGAGGGGCAGACTTTCATATCAGGCGGACACCTTATCTCCCCAGCCACTCACAGCAGGGGGGTGGTATAGGGCTTAAACGTTGCAGGGGGAAGTTGTAATGCCTTCCCTGTCTTTATATTGGCCAAAAAAAAGCGCTAACGTCTCAGGGAAGAAAGTTTAAGTAACCCGGACACCGCATGGTGTTCGTTACGGATAACGAACATACCGAACACCCTAATATTCGCACGAATATCAAGCTCGGAAGAACACGTTCGCTCATCTCTACACGTGTTGTAGGTAATATATCATGTGTTTGGCTTATTTCATTGTGGTCTAGGTAACACGTTATATGTTTTAGGTAATATAGTATGTGTTGTAGGCATTATATTACCTGCTATTGATATAACATAACAGTCCAGTAGGTTATATATTATGCGTTTGGCCTTTTATATTCTGTATTTTAGGTGACACATTATGTGTTCTTGGTAGTGCATCATGTATTCTAGAAAATACATGATGTTTTATGAATGTTATTATAGTTTCTAGATATATCATCTGTTTGGCCTATTTTATTGTGTGTTCTAGGTGACACATTATGTGTTCTAGGTAGTGCGTCATGTGTTCTAGAACATATTGATGCGTTATAGAAATGTTATTATCATTAGATACACTAATGGTCAAAAGTTTCAGAACCCCTCAATTTTTCCAGTTTTTATTGATATTAACACAGTTGAATGTGTCAAATATACTTTGAAATATGAAAGCATAGAACAAATAAACAAGTTAAGATGAATAAAAATAATGGATTAACTTTGTTTCACCAAATTAAATTTAGATTTTTAACTCTTCAGAGTAGCCCTCTAGCTGGTATAACAGATATACACAATCAAGGGATTCTTTCTGCAATTGCATGAAGATATTGTTCTGAATTTTTTTCCCCAATGTTGTTGTAGAAGTTCCCACAAATGTGCTGCACTTGTAGGTGGCTTTGCTTTCACCTTTCTGTCTAAACAATCTTAATAGCGTTTAAGTCTGGAGACTGTGTAGGCCATTCCATTCTTTGAAGTCTAATGGGTTCTTTGTGTCTTCTTAACTATTTCTGATATAACCTAGAAGTTGGTTTTGCTATATTATGAACCTGTGACCAACTAAGTGTACAGCAGACGGTTTTGCATGGTGTATCTAAATGCTGTGGTAGTACTTCTTTCCCAGTGTGGCAATCATGCTCTGCAAGTTGCCAACTCTGGATCCAGCAGAAGAGACTCAGACCATCACGCTTCCTTCTCCATGTTTGACAGTTGGTGTCACACACTCAGGAACCATCCTTTTACCTACTTGACAGCCTACAAAAGCCCTGCTTGACCAAGTATGTCAAATATTGATTCATCAGTCCATAAGACAACCTTACACTCTTCAGTAATCCACTAGAGGTGCTGCTTGGCCCAGGCAAGTCTTTTTTTTTTTTCAATCTTAGCACTGGCTTTCTTATTGATACTCTACCTGTCAAACCTGCAGAAAGAAGTCTTCTTTTCACTGTTTCAATGGAAACTTCTTAATTGTTTTGCATTAAGCCGTGATATTGTGCTGTGAGGCGCCGATCATGCAAGGACATGTTGCTATTTTTACCTCGTAACATTGCTGTGCGGAGAAAAAAAATTGTTCTTCTGAATGATTCCATTTAAAAGAATGGAGTTCATATTCGCGCAAACTTTGTGCATCTCGCAACGCACAAAACTCGCATGAGGTTCGTGCTTGTGTGCATACAGCCTAAGGGTTATAATTGTCTGTCTGTCTTCTTTGCTTAATTGCCTTTCTCTTGCCATTATGATAGCAATGGGCTCTGTCCTGAAGAGTGAAACTGTGCAAGACCCTAAAGGGTGTTGAAATGCGGTCTGGTCCAACACTGGTACATAGAATCAGAGAGTTTGAAAGTAATCTACAAAACATGAGACACCTTTAGGAACAGTTTGCATCCAATTTCAAACCGTAATTTGCTTTTTATGCTACACAGCAGCTGTCCTTGATGTGTTTCTTGAAAAAGCATTTTGGTTAAAATCGTAAATTCAGACTGCTGTTGTGTTTCAGGTTAACATGTCATAATATTTTTATGTTTTTAGCCTACTTTTAAATCCTTTGAACCATTTCACATAATCTTCTGGACTTCAACTGTAGTAGGGCTTAAACACATGGGCTTGTTTTTGTGCACAAACACAAGATAGTGAGATCACTGGGTTATATTCTTCCTGCAACAACTAGCAAAAACACGCTTGTCTGTTTAAGCCTTTTTAGTCATTATTAGAGATGAGCGAGTATACTCGCTAAGGCACATTACTCTAAAGATTCGGGGACCGGCGTGGGTGACAGGTGAGTTGCGGCGGGGAGGCGGGGGGAGAGAGGGAGAGAGAGATCTCTCCTCCGTTCCTCCCCGCTCTCCCCCGCCGCTCCCCGCCCCCCGCCGACCCCCGAATCTTTAGAGACGAGCGGGGAGATACTCGGCTAAGGCACTACTCACTCAAGTAATGAGTATACTCGCTCATCTCTAGTCATTATATTATCTGCTCTGGATAAGTATAACTTCCACTACACAAGCCGACAGTCACGTGACTGCGGGATTCCCTGCTATAGCAGAGCTGCAGGGTTGTAGCACACCCTGATCAGCTCTGCCAACGATTATTGTCACTACAGGGGATGTTTTTCCCTGTAACTGGGGCTCCTATGGATGAGGCTCCTATGGACGCCCCAGCTACAGAGGGAACGTGCCAAATTAAAAAAAAAAAAAACATGTGAATTTTTCCCAGAGGACTTATATGACATCATGGGGGACATAGATAGTAAAAAAAAAATTACTTAACAAAGTAAAACAAAATTATAGAATAAAATAAAAATATATACATAAAAAAGAAAATGACCCAAAGCCGACGCCAACCAAAACCATCGCCGTATGCGCCCTGTAATCCAAAATCATACATATTATATATTGAAACATCCGAAACAAAATGAGGAACCCATTCCTTTACTTCATTTTAGCGTAAATATACTAATAAAAAAAAAAAAACTATAAATGAAAAAAAAAATCATTTTTTTTAGCTTTTTACCCCCAATATAACTAAAGAAAGGAAAAAAAATCAGTGAAAAAGATATTTAAAAATCGCCCTATATGTCATGGGGAAAAAAAACAGCAAACATAATTTTGGTAGCTGAAGGAATAAGAATAGGGCAGTAAACCACCACATGGGTAAAATCCCCAAAAAGTGTCTGGTCCTTAAGGAGTTAATGTAGACAGCATAAAAGTAGATTAGATGATTTTATCAGTGAAACGAGTTGGGTAACAGATTTGGCGCATGTTAGACTCTTTTCAGTTTCATAAGCCGCCTCTTACTTTCTTCTTCCTTTTCCTCCTTCCTCCTCCTCCTCGTAGGCCTGTATATGATAAGTGGGGTGTCATCCTCAGAATGAAGCAGCCTGCACCCTCTTTTATATTCCGGCTCCCTCTTGTATCGCTGCTCCTCTGTAAATTAATCATTTTCTCTATCCTGCCTTTTTATGCCAGTCAATATCAGCCCTGGAGCGGGTATTGATTAATTAAAGAATGTGCTTTGTAAGAGAGAGACAGGGATTAGTTGTCTGCATGTGGAGTTTAAAATACTAATAGAACTTGTGTGCAACCAACATGCACAAATGGATGTAGCAGAGTCGGAATTGTCAGGATGCAGAAACATGTAGTTTGTTATATGTAACTGTCTGACAAATACAGATGTAGAAGAACTAAGGCTGTCAAGTCTAACAGCACAGAGCCTTCTTATGTAACTGACGTCTCTATGCCCATGTAGCAGATTTGAGTTGGTCAGGTGTAGATGAGCTGGGTTTGTCATATATAGTTGATGCATATGTAGATATTAAGCAGAGATGGCACTTTGGCTTTCAGAGCAACAGCAGTTCGTTGTGGCATAGATCCCACTAGGTCATGAAATCGTTCTGCAGGAATATCAGCCCCTGCAGACAGGAAACTTCTTGTACCTGTTTTCCCGTAAATAAGACCTACCTCAATGATAAGCCCTACCTTGATTTTCAGGGAAGCTGCTTGAAATATAAGCCCTCCTCTGAAAATAAGCCCTAGCTACACTAGGTTAAAAAAAAATGCAATACTCACCTCGCAGCCGAAGTCTGTGTCCCCAGCGACGGTCTCCCCGGCGGCGCGGAAGGCTGCTGTTTAATCCTTCATGCTGTAATCTCTCTCTGGTAAACAGGGTTTGAAGCGTTGTGATTGAATCAAGCCCCAGCCAATCACAGCCGGTGCTCGATCATTCACAGCCATTCAGTGAATGACATCACTGAATGGCTGTGATTGGTTCATCAAGCGCTGTCTGCGATTGGCTGGCACTCGATCCAATCACAGCGCTTAAAAGCCCTGTTTACCAGAGAGAGATGACAGTGGGGAGGATTTTAGAGCAGCCTGCCACACCCCCGGGGAGACCATTGCTGGGGACACAGACGCTGGCTGCGAGCTGAGTATACGCCCCGCAGACCCCCCACCACCACCCCCACAAAAAAATTGAATATAAGTCAGGGTCTTATTTTTAGGGAAACACAGTAGTTGCTGCAGAATAAATGGAGATCCTGACATGGTCTAGCTGACAGGAGGGGATCATTGATTGATGATGCTTGTGCTAAATTCTGACTCCCATCCACACGGTGCAATAGCAATCTCGATCCATCGGAACAGCAGATGAGTCTCCACTGCTTATCTGTGCTAAGAAACATTCGGATACATTACCTGAAACACCAGCATTGCACTCAGCTGCTCTTGACTGTGCAGCACCTGTTCATCAGATTGATTCTTAACATCCTCCTCTGACCCCTGTTGTTTCCATTCCTTTTTACTGGTTGCTTTTCCTTGATTACACCACACGGCTGCATGAGAAAACCCCACTCGGCAGTGACATCCCGGCTAGTCTAGCACCGATGACCACGTATTATTGGAAGTCGCTCGGGTCGCTGAATTTTCCCATTTAATGTGGATTCACACTAAAAATGATCTATGGAAAGCTTGTCATGTGATTTCATGCTGCACTCCAGGGTCACGAGGATGGCTTTAAAGTGGCCATTCAGTGTAGGTCTGCATCGGAGCTGCATACACCAAACGGTTGCCTATTGGAAAAAAAAAGACAATTTACCAACTTCCGTCAGCTTTTATTTTAGCCCATTTCATTGTTTTTTTATTATGTGTCCACCTTCTTGGTCTTGTATATAGGCTGCAGGCCTCTTTATTAGACATCATATAGTTGCCAAATCTTGTTTAGCTTTCTCCTTATCAATGTTTATCCAAAATACTAATTATTGCTGACATAAGTGATGACATTTGTGTTTGTCCCAAATTGAAATTGTAATTGACGGCGGGATGTGTGTGGTTTGTGGCGCCACTTCTGCTCTGCCAGATTTAAAAGCCCCTGATGCCACTTAGATGTTTATTTAATACGCTTATCCTCTTCCCAGGCTGGGGATTTGGCTCGGTGACCACTCCAGCATGTACTGTACTCTGCCTAATCTGTTGCCAGCAAGCCAAATGGCAATGCTGCTGGAACGGTTAACTATCAGATGGATTTTTTGCTTTTAATTATGTGTTTTGTTCTTCTTGTTAAAGGTGAAATTATCTGTAGCCACGTGAAGATACAAAGAATTTACTGTGCAGAAATGCAAAAAGTTTTACTTCTAAAAATAAAAAAAGTTGAAAAAAAGTCATAAAATTCCCCCAAAATGTAGAAAACAATTAAAAATATAACTGTTAGAAACTATTATAAGTTAGTAGTCTCCAGCATTTCACTCTACACAGTGCCGGGTTTAGGCTGGATGGCACCCTGTGCTGAATATTTCTTGGATGCCCATGTTACAGTGGAAAAGTGTAAAATAAGATTAAATAAGCCCCTGCGATGCCCCCCAGAGGTCTCATATGACATTATTGGGGATATAGATGTTAAGAAAGATATATCTGCAAAAATAGGTTTAGAAAGCTACAGAATAAATCAGGGAAATGCTAAAAAATGCCCATGTCAACCAAAACTGTTCCCAGAGCCGCTATGTAGTCCAACACTATATAATTTATATATCAAAACATCCTAAATAAGAGTCTGGACCCGTTCCTGTACTTTATTTTAGCATCAATTTGCTTATTTTAAAAATAAAGAACTGCAGTAGGAATTTTAAAAAAATATATTTTTTTAACATTTTGTACAAATTATCCTTAATAAAAAAAGGACTAAAAATTTGTGAAAATAATGTATTAAAATGTACAAGCTTTTGCTGCTGTTTGTATTGTTTCATGTCTGTAAGTTCTGATTCTCATGTGATCCTCCCCATTTTTCTGTTTTTCAATCCACTTTCAGGGAGGCAGTTTGTAGTAAGCCTAGCATTCTGACAGTTGTTCACTGTCCTGTACTTCCTCGCCCTTACTTTCCATGCTGCATTGTACATTCTCTGGTCCAATCATCAGGAAGGAAGTATCTGAATGCCCATCCCTCTGCTTTCTCAGAGTGATTCAGGCTTCCAGAGACATTGTGGCCAAATGGTTAGTAAACACACACACTGAAGCCTGGTTTAGACACAACGATTTTCACTCAAAAGATGTATTTTGAGTGACTTTTGAGCGATAATCGTTGTGTGCCTTTACAGCGCAAGGTGATCGCTCAAACGTTGAGTGATCACTTTGCACTTTGAGTGGGGTATGCAGAAGACAAGTGGGGACGCTTGTCTTCTGAACCCAGCTGTTTTCTGCTCGGAGCGCCCAGCTGTTATACAGCTGAGCGCTCCGAGCAGGGTATGCAGAACACAACCCGGCTGTTCACGGAGCGTTTAACTGGTATAGAGCTGTGCGCTATGTGCAGGGTATGCAGAACACAGCTGGACCGCTGTGTTCTTCATACCCCGCCTGTGTTCAGGGAGCGGGATACAGCTGAAACAATCGTACCAGCTGTATCCCACTGTGAACTCCTGAAAAGGCTGATCGTTCTCTTTCAGCACACTGAAAGACAATGACCAGTGACTGCTTAACGAAAACTGCAGGATGTCAGTGCAGTTAGACACAACAATTATCGCTCAAAAGATGGCTTTGAGCAATTTTTGAGCGAGAATCGTGTCTAAATCAGCCTTAATGTCTACATATTGTGTGCACACACACACACACAGAGTATCAGTAGTACAGGCAGAAACTGCGGAGATCATTATCACACAGTCTGCAGATCTGATAGACTGCAGCCTGTGAGTGCATGAGAGCTGCCTGTGAAGATAGCACTTCCCCCTGTTGCTATGCAAATGTCCCTGTGTCCTTGTTACTACAGAAGCTCTCTACCTAACAACAGAGAATGGATTGCCGAGAAACTGAAAGGGAGACCCCTAGTGGCAGCCACTTTAAACGCGATTTACAGTGGTAAAGCAACATATGTTTTAATGCAAAGTATATTACAGAAGTGATAAGATTAACACCAGCTAGTAGATGACTAAAAGCTGTCTGAAAAGTTAGTGCCCCTTTAAAAAAACAGCTCTATATGCTATTGAAAAACATACAGCAAAAAAAAATGTGGGCATCCCAAGAAAAAAAAAATAGACACTACATGCATAGAATCACTAAAATAGTTTCTGGCCCTTTAGGGCCGGAGCACTCTTGGCATTAAAGGGTTAAACAAGGGAATAGGACTGTTGTCCATGAGTTGTGTCTGATATCCACTTTAATTCAGCCGCAATACAAAACACAACCTGTGCAAGGAGGAGCGCTGTTGCAGAAAAAAAAAAAACAGACCGTTTTGTCATTTTGTAACATCCCTTTAATTCAATTTGCAGGAAGCATGATGGCTTTTCACCGGATTCTCACTGAGTTTCTAGAAATTGCCTCTGCAGCTGAAGACGAGCCGTCTGCTCTGGTTCTTTTTAATTTAAAGGAGCCGGCAGTCATACAAATCTGCGCTTCTCTCATTTCATTCCAGTACGCGTCCAATAAAGAATTTTTTTTCCAGCGATGGTCTCATAATTCGGCCCCTGCATTTTTCCATTTTGATATCTCACAGCCTTTTCCATTTCTCTCTGTGAATCGCACCCGGCGACGGGTTAAGGAATATCTGATTACATTCTTGTCACATGAGGAAGAGAGCCAAATGCAATTTCAGCTGCTCAAGTCAATTTGCTACACAGTTCCAAAAAAAGAGGTCTACAAAATTGCCAGCAAATAAGATTCCCCTTCACTTTTAACAACTTTGCCGTGCCAGCCCTGTCACCAGAAGAGTTGACCCTTCACTCGGCACACAAGGTTTATTGCCGGCTCCAGCTGATACAATTGGCCGCTCATCAAAAGTGTTTAGAATGGTTTATGAAGAACAATTTTCTGATCATGTCCTGAAATATGTCACCTGTATATGACGTGCCGTTATTAATTGTGCCAGCCTTTCACCAGCGACGTCTGGTGCTGGGAATAGTCTATTGAAAAATGGGTTTTCTTCCTATTTAATCAGTTTTTGGCACAGTGGAATAAAAATCAGCTAATCAGCTACTCAATTGTCTCAGTTTGCGGCCGTGTTTAATCGGGACTGGGGTGATATCACGGCGTCCTCCCTAGCCCATGTGATCCACACGCTGGTATATGCTCAGTGTCATTTCTTTGCAAATGTGTGGATGGATTGGACAGCTGGGAGGTGTGTGTTGCAGACGGCCAATCAGAACCTGTCTGTACATGTTTAATCCAACTCCTCCTCATTGAGGACGCCAGTTATACTTCTGCTCTGTAGGTGTTTCTGCTGAAGTTGGTGACTCCTGCCCTGCTCCATTGTTACCGTGTTTCCCCGAAAATAAGACACTGTCTCATATTATTTACCCCCCCCCCCCAAAAAAAAAGGGCACAGTGTCTTATTTTCGGGGGAGGCCTTTTACTTACCTGGTCCGCGGCGTCCCGATTCCTCCTGATGGTGTCCGGCGTTGGCGCGGCGTCCTCCTGGTCTTACAGATGCCTTCTACTGGTGATGGGGCTTTGAATACCCCACCTTTAGCAAAGCGAGCGCTGTGATTGGGTAATCGAGCGCTGGCAGCCAATCATAGCTGGCACTCCATGAGCCAATCACAGCCATTCAGTGATATAACTATGACATCGATAGGCTAGCCGCTAGTTATCATAGTCATGTCACAGTCTGCGGCACAGTCATGCCACGCTAACTGATAGCTACAGTAGTGGCTAGGTCTGTGCAGAGTAAAGGACCTTCAGTCATGTGACCGGCCGCGTTGCCCAACACATGGCCGGTCACTTAGCTGTCACTAAAGTCAAGGAAGGCCTTGTAGGCTCCGCGAGCGTCAGTGCGGCAGAATCTTTCAAGCTGTCCCACAGTATTTGGAGCGGTGTGTATAGGCTGCAGTGAGTGCATTGCAGAGTAAATGGTTTTATGTGATTCTGCTTGGGCTTTTTCTGCGGTTCCTAAGTATATATATAGTGCAGCCGTGGGCACATCAATACTTTTTCTAAAATACTTGCTAAATAGCATCATGAACCAACTGAGGTCCGTGCTCATATCTGTTCCCCAGCAGACGGAGCATCCTGGGGTTTGCAAACTAGTTTAATCATTAAAATATGGAATACAAAGTGAGCCGCTAAAAACCTATCCGCGCCCCGAGAGGTTTGACGATTTTTTGCTCTTACCTACTGCCAAGTTGTGCAGGCCTGATTTATAGTCCTTCAAATGCAGACATGAAGACGAAATCCCCATTCTTAGCACATGCATGCAGCGCCAACTATTATCTCTTTTGATTGGTGAACGTTATTCATCATCATTACTCATATTTTTATCTTCTTCTTACATCAGTGGCTAAAAAATCCAAGTCATAACATATCCATAAGGCCTCATGTCCTCGGGGTTAAAATCCGCAGCGTTTTTCCCGCACGCGGATCTGCGCTCCATTGGGATGCATTGGACACCCGCAGGTAGTTAAATACCTGCGGATGTCATTTTTCCCTTCAGGCGCGGATCCGCGTGCGGTAAAAAAAATGGACACGCTCCATTTTAGTGCGGGTCTCCCGCGGGGACGGCTCCTGCAGGCTTCTATTGAAGCCTATGGAAGTCGTCCGGATCTGCGGAACACCTGTACCATAATTAAACTCACCTGTCCTGGACGCTGCAGGTCTCACTTCCGTCACGGCCGGATCTTCTTTCTTCGGCCCGGCAGATGTGCCCGGCGCATGCATGTGGCACGCTGCCGGTGTGCCAAGCACATCCACCGGGCAAAAGAAAGAAGATCCAGCCGCTACGGAGGCGAGACACGCAGCGTCAAGGACAGGTGAGTTTATTCTTATTTTCAGGCCTCATGTCCGCGGGAAAGGAGGGACCCGCTGCGGGTTCTGCATGAAGAATCCATGGCGGGCCTGATTTTCCCCGTGGACATGAGGCCTAAAGGATTAAAAATCCTATGCGTCCCAGTGCAATGGGTTTTCAAATATCGCCACTTGTTACTAGCCACAATGCCAATTACCGAATTTCCCACTCGGGTACTATACCAGACTGGACAGATGTTGGGGGCCTCTGGTACTGGCAGTATACCTAATATACTAGACTACTAGCTTTCGAAAGACTAGCGTTTGCATTTGAAAGACTATAAATGAATTGGCTCTCATGAATTACTATATGCATTTGCTACAGAACCTGATGATATTTAACCCTTTTCAATCCACTGTATGACATCTGAAGACATTCTGATTGGAGGCTGTACAGCTCCAATGTCCGGCAGGGTATTCTTACTGTATATTACTGGCCGCTCTGTTGTGGGGGGCCTCTTCAGCATGTCCCATACCGCAGTACTGGCTCTAGCCAGCAGATGGCACCATTGTATAATGGCAGAAAGAGAAAGCCTACTAGGAAACCCAGAATCCAAAATTGGATTGCAAAGGGTTAAAAGAATGGATTTTTGTTGCTTTTCGCACTTGGAGAAAATCACATGAAGTTTTGAGAATCATTTATACGAATCATGTACCGGTGGAGACGTCTGTATGAAGATATCCCAACATAATTATTTTAATAGGTATTTAATAAAGTGATATTTTAGTATTATTTTTGAGTACCTTTATATACCTTCTTTTTTGTTTTTTGGCGGTTTTGGTCTTGATAATTGAAGAATGGCACCACAATTGTGTTCCCTTTAGCGTTTTTTTCTCATTGTGAAATATCTCCTATTTGGCTATCGTATTTCATCCTTTGTTATTTCCCGCAGCAAACATTATCCCCATTTTTCAACTAGGGAGAGTCATGGTTACCCCAAGATTCCTGACATGAGGTTGTCCTTATCAGGGCGAGTGCTCTGCTTTTAGGTAGGGTCTCATTGTATTAGTTTGATAGGGTCAAATTTCCTGCTTCCACTTTTGGTTTCATTCTTGACATTTTGTCCTCTCTGGGTTACAATATTATGAGTATATCTGTCCTCTCAGGATAACTTTTTACGTCCGATCCAGGTGATGTGTTTCACATCCAGCTCGGACATCATACGAATAGACAGGGATTGATATAAACGATAACAGTAGCTCTACAGCATGGTAGAATATATAAATGTGTTACATAAAATGAGTAAAAGTAAAATAACAAATACAGTAAGCAAAGGAAAAAATTAGTTGATTAAAGGGGTTGTTCCAAGGTCAACAATTATGTAGTTGTGCAGAACCTTTTAGGGAGATATATCATGTTATAAAGTCATCCCGTATCCACAATGTAGGGGATAACTTCATGATTGGTGGGAGTCTGACCTGTATAACCCTCACCAATTCTTGGGGGTCTCAAATGGCGCTAACATAATGGAGTGAAGGTCACAAATCTTCACTGCTGCTCCCTTCATTTAAATGAGATCACCGGAGATTGTTTGTACTAATATGGGAAGAGAGTATGTAATTGCCTATGAAAAATTTGGGTTCATCTTAAAGATGGTTTTTGTGTTATGTGTGTTTGTTACTCTGGATGTCAGTAATGATTACCTGGGAGTATTAATATCTTGGCTTTGATCCCTTTCTGAATATGTTTCTCCCCATCACAACTCTATGTTTTGGTCTACGACAGAAATTTGTTTGGTTGGTAGCTGTGAGTGGCCACATATTTTGTTTGAAGGGCATGTGCATCATGGCGATCATTCGGTGGGGCATCAGAGACCTAAACTTTATGATCTTCTATGCGCATGCGTGATCAGTAGATGTAGTTTTATGTGTGCAGCCATGGTTATACGAATTACTACTAATGGCCTTGGTAACTGAAAGTATACGTGAGGATTGTGTGGCACAATATTGGTGAGTCTTCGCAGTTGTCTTTCTCAGGATGATCTCTCCACATGGTATGGGCATTTTACGGGCATTGCAGGGAGAGTTATTTATCCTCTGAACTTTCTCCTTATGTCTTCTGCCGTTGATCCTTTGGAACCTGTTAAGAACATATATTTTGGAAGAAGATGTCTTGACGTTCTCTGGCGGTCTGTGAATACCACCATAATGGTGGATGATGCCTTTTTTGTGATCTTGTATTCCACTAAACTGGGATCTTTATTGCCCTATGTGTGAACTTGTATACCACTAGATTGTTATCACTGTTGATGTCCTCCGCTCCGAACACCCATAAAGGTTGTAGTCTTATGATGTCTTGTTTATATGTCTGTCTGGGTTTTAATGCATATTTAATAAAGGTTATTATTTTGTTATCACAGACAAGGGGCCTTTAAATCTTGAGCATGCGCCATGAAAAAGTGGACGCATGTGCAAATCACTTGGCCCATTTTGGGGCAGTTTCTCCGCGCTCATCTGTGCATGCACCTGCTCAAGTTCTTATGGTGGATATGCAAGATTTCAATTGTCTTGCAGATGACGTAGCCTACACCATCCACCTAACAGAGGTGGGTATAAGAATATGAGTTTGTAAAGCAGCACTACTGCTATCTTCTGTAGGTGTTGGGGGTTGCTGCATCGGCTTTTTGCCACATAACATGTAAAGGGGCCTTAATTCAAAGTGTAAATAAACCACACTGATATCATGACGCACTGTAATATCACATCACCTGAAGGGCTTAAACATGCTAACGAGTTCTAGTCCTGTTATATGGCTGTGAAAATTGCGGCTGCATAACGGCACAAAATGAAACCATTAAATTCAATGGTTTCGTTTTCACTATCAGGATTCTCGCCCCTTAATTGTACAGTGTGAAAAAAGATAGGACTGAAATAAAATAAATCTTGTTATTTTTATAGCGCCAACTTATTCCGCAGTGCTTTCAAGTAATTTATTAATTACCCCCCAGAAAGCTGGGTACTCATTTTACAGACTTCGGAAGGGATGAAAGGCAGAGTCAACCTTGAGCCGGCTACCCGAACCAAGTGGGGATTAAACTTACAACCTTCTGGTCCTGTGTAGAGATGAGCGAGCAGGCTCGGATACAGCAGTTGCTCGAGCGAGCATCGCTCTTCTCGAGTAACTGCTTACTGGTCCGAGCGTGCTCGGGAAGGCTGCGGGGGTGAGCGGCGGGCGCTCTCACTCTCCACCCCCCCCCCCCCCGCCTCCCCCGAGCACGCTCGGACCAGTAAGCAGTTACTCGAGAAGAGCGATGCTCGCTCGAGTAACTGCTGTATCCGAGCCTGCTCGCTCATCTCTAGTCGTGAGTATTAACTACATGCAAGAAAGATAGGGCAGAACCAATCTTTCCACATTTTTATGGTTTTTTTTCTTTCAAACTCCTGCGCCATGGCTGGCGAAGAAGAAGAAAACCTCACTCTTGCGTAACTACACTCCTTACGGGCAGGGTAATTGCGCATACGGCCATCTAAAACCGCCCTAAGAGTCAAGCTAAAGAAAACCGCATCTGTACTTTAAGGTAACATTTCTGCAAGTCAGACGTTTTAACAAGCCTTGTAACATGATCGGGAATAGACGCCAAAGTCTTCTCCAGAGGGAAAACACAACCCTGTACAGGCAGCTGTTTGGGGGTTTTGCCCCTCATCGTTGTGCAGTAGTTGCATGAATACCCAATGTAATTATAATACTGGAGATCTACATGGGGGATCACTGCAGTTACCGGGAATCAAATATTCTGCAGGTCGAGTCTCATATAAGGAACCCAAACGCATCACCGTATCCTCACACCATCTTATCACATTCAGTGTAATGGAAAAATAAACTATAAATGAAATAGGAAACCAATCACACTTGATGAATAATTTAGATTACAAACGTAAACACCCATTAGCTGAACTAAATGTCACCGTATATTAGGTTTATTTTTAAGTATTCTTTAATGCATTTTACAATAATTGTTTCCAAAATGTGAACAGATATTATGTGTCCATCATAAATCCTAATTATGTAACCGCTGAACTTTCTAATTAGGACAGTCGAGAAATAATGGGCACTAAAAACTCATCATTCTCCATAGATTTCAGTTATGGTCCTTTCATCACCAAATATACACTCCTTGTCAAAAATAATCCCTTTCCTAGAAGTTGTCGGAATCAAATGAAACTTTCTCTGTGTGATTGTAACATTGTTATAAGTAGGTGATTACACTATCAGAGCAAAAGGAGAATTTATTGAGGAAAACTGACCCCCTTGTAGGGTGGTTCTAGTACCCTGTTGTACCACCTCTAGCTTGGATACAAGATGTGATATGGACGGGCATGGAGGCTCTAGTACCCTGTTGTACTGCCTCTAGCTTGGATACAAGATGTGATACAGTCGGGCATAGAGGCTCTAGTACCCTGTTGTACCACCTCTAGCTTGAATACAAGATCTGATACGGACGAGAATGTGGGCTCTAGTACCCTGTTGTACTACCTCTAGCTTGGATACAAGATGTGATATGGTGGACATGGAGGCTCTAGTACCCTGTTGTACCCCCTCTAACTTGGATACAAGATGTGATACAGGGGGCATGGAGGCTCTAGTACCCTGTTGTACCACCTCTAGCTTGGATATAAGATGTGATACAGGCAGGCATGGAGGCTCTAGTACCCTGTTGTACCGCCTCTAGCTTGGATAAAAGATGTCTTCAATAGTATGGGTGCCGCACACATTCAACCTCAAACGTGCGGTGGAAAATTATGCATCATATTGCCAGCTTACCCGGATCCGGACAAAGCGACCCAAACAATGTAACTTTTGATAGAGGTATGATGTAAGCAGCATTCAGGGTAGTTTTACAGAGACATCTTCACACCAATTTTTTTACTTTGGAAATTGGTGTGAAGATGTCTCTGTAAAACTACCCTGAATGCTGCTTACATCATACCTCTATCAAAAGTTACATTGGATAAAAGATGTGATACAGGTGGGCATGGAGGCTCTAGTACCCTGTTGGGCTAACTTTAACTTGGATGCAAGACATCATATGGGCGGGCATAGAGGCATACACTTTACGTATGGTAGCATGTAGTATATCGCTTCACATTTGCTGTAACTGAGCTTGTAATCTTGCAAATTGTAGACTGTTGAAGTTGGCCTCCCAGATGGTCCCATGCATGTTCTATTGGTAATAAATCTGGCGACCGGGAAGCCACAGAAGTGTGACAATGTTGTGGGGGCTTCCTGTGACCCCCTTGTGTGTGCGGCCGATAATTATTCTGCTGGAGGCCTCTTTGAAGCCATCATGAGAGGAACACATGTGGCTGCAGGATGAACATATCGCTAGGGTTGACTGAATGTCATATGCGAAGCCCCCCAAACCAACATACCAGCAGTGGTGGAAGTGTGCCGCTCCACAGCAAAGGCCGGATTGAGGAGCTCAGCCCAAGGTCTCCAGACATGAACACGGCTGTTGTCAGTGCACAAAATAATCTGGTTTTAACATTGAAGACAACTCAGTTCCACTCCGTAGTAGTCCAATTTTGTCGTTCATGATAACACTGCAAACAGAGGCGATGGTGGGTGGAAGTCAAAGGCAGAATATGTAATGTTTGCCGTGTATCCAAATGTCTTTCAGCCAAGTGCCTGAAAGTAGTTTCAACAGACACAGTGGCATGTAAGTATGGTACCTCCTACCCCTACACAGTTGGAGCTGCTTGCGCTTGAGTGACAATGAAATGATCCTCTCTACTGGTGGTCTGTCGGGGGCCCTGAGCCCGGTCATTTTGTGTGCCCGCACACATCCACTTGTCCCAACACCCCCTAACAGTCTGGTCAGGACAGCCCGGTGGTGGGCAATTCATCGATACGACCATCCAGCTTCTCACATCCCAATAATGCGCCCCTCTCAGACTCTGGTAACAGGGTGAAATCTCTTCTCTGCGTCGTAGAGGTGTCTAGTGGTCAACAAGCTCTACACAAGCGGAAGAAGAGGTCACTACACACAAGGAGCCTCCAAGAGCCTTTTATAGGCCAAGGGGGGAACCACTTTTAGGGCTTCAGGTGACAAGACGTTCATCTAAAGCAAAAGTTAAAGCGAGAAATCTACGTTATGATGTGTTCCACGAGGGCCAGACAGTGCCATTATAGTCCTGCACCTGCGTGAAGCAAGCAGCTAGCTTCAAGATTGGGGATATCTGTGCGTGGGAGTGTCTTTTTAATTAAGCTAGTGGGGATTGGTGTAGGTTTTTGTATAAATTCTGTGTGTGTATTACAGTTGATTAACTTGAAAAAGACCGCTGTGCGGGTCGAAACGTCGTGCTGTGCTATGTTCTTGGAGAAATAAAGGAGCATCAATACTGATGCATTTTAACCCTTTCCAATCCACTGTCTGACGTCTAAAGACATTCTGATTAAAGGTTGTACAGCTCCGATGTCAGAAAACATCCGGCAGGGTATTCTTACTCTATATTACTGTCCGCTCTGTTGTTAGGGGCCTCTCCAGCATGTCACATACCGCAGTACTGGCTGTAGCCAGCAGATGGCACCATTGTATAATGGCAGAAAGAGAAAGCCCCCTAGGAAATCCTGAACCCAAAATTGGATTGCAAAGGGTTAAATGAAAGCATTCTCTATTCTGCTCTTATCTGTTTGCATAGAAGACGTTCATGTAATCACACCACAACTCTAATCATTTACATTTCTGCCTGAGATGGAACTGCATGCCGGCTTTTACAGCCAAATGACAACTTCTTCTGGGGGCTTTTTTTTTTTTTTTTACAAAGACTGTATTATTAATATGTGTTAAATGTTTAACTCGGTTACCAAGTGCTAAGCCAGCCGGTCTGGCAGATCAACAAAAGCAATGCAAAAATGACAAGTGTGTGTTGTTTGTGTGTCAAGGTCTAGAAACTTCCCGACAATGAGGCATGTATTTAGTACGACTGCCTTCTGCAAAAACATCAATATGTTTTTGTTTAGATGTAGTTTCTAGACTTTTGTGTAGTGTATGTGATCCAACCTCCGAAGGAGGACAGGCACGATAAGTACCCCCTCCATTCTCTGCAGGCGGTATTTATTGATTTTCTCATTGTATGTATTGTGAAGGTTGTGAGTGTTTGGGATGGAGATGTCCATGATGGATGTGGTCTGGTTATGTTTGTCAATGAGTGTGATATTATTATTATTATTATTATTTTGCTGTTGTTTTTTATTTTAGTTTTGAAATCTTTTCACAAAGCAATTAATAAAATTTTTACCCACAGGTATAAGGTGTCATTATTAGAGATGAGCGAACACCAAAATGTTCGGGTGTTCGTTATTCGGAACGAACTTCCCGCGATGCTCGAGGGTTCGTTTCGAACAACGAACCCCATTGAAGTCAATGGGCGACCAGAGCATTTTTGTATTTCGCCGATGCTCGCTAAGGTTTTCATGTGTGAAAACCTGGGCAATTCAGGAAAGTGATGGGAATGACACAGTGACGGATAGGGCAGGCGAGGGGCTACATGGTGGGCTGCATCTCAAGTTCACAGGTCCCACTATTAAGCCACAATAGCGGCAAGAGTGCCCCCCCCCCCCCCACTGTCAGCATAAAGATCGTTCTCCTCTGCCACAGCTGTAACAGCTGTAGCAGAGAAGAACGATGTTTGCCCATTGAATTCAATGGAGCAGCAATACAGCATGTTCCACTGAATGCAATGGGCTGCCGGCGATCGCAGGATGAATGGTCGGAAAGGGGTTAAATATATAACCCCTTTCCTGCAATTCATCCAGAAATGTGTTACACTAAAAATATATACCGGCGTATAAGGCGACGGGGCGTATAAGACGACCCCCCAACTGTCACCTTATACGCCGGCAATACAGTGGAGCAAAGAATAAAAAGCATTACTTACGTTTTTAGATGATCTGCGGCGCTCCTGCAGGCTGTCACTCCCTCCTAATCCACGGCAGACAAGCTTTCTCTATGAAAGGCTTTAAATCCCTGCCTCCAGAAAGACACGTGCCTTCAGCCAATCACAGCCAATGACAATGATGTCATTGAATGGCTGTGATTGGCTGTGTTTCTGGAGGCGGGGATTTCAAGCCTTGAAATCCCCGCCTCCAGAAACACAGCCAATCACAGCCATTCAATGACATCATTGTCATTGGCTGTGATTGGCTGAAGGCACGTGTGCTTCTGGAGGCAGGGATTTAAAGTCTTTCGTGGAGAAAGCAATACTCTGCCGTGGACCAGGAGGGAGTGACAGCCTGCAGGAGCGCCGCAGATCATCTAAAAACGTAAGTAATGATTTTTATTCTTTGCTCCACTGTATTACCGGCGTATAAGGTGACAGTTGGGGGGTCGTCTTATACGCCCCGTCGCCTTATACGCCGGTATATATTTTTAGTGTAACACATTTCTGGATGAATTGCAGGAAAGGGGTTATATATTTAACCCCTTTCCGACCATTCATCCTGCAATCGCCGGCAGCCCATTGCATTCAGTGGAACATGCTGTATTGCCGCTCCATTGAATTCAATGGGCAAACATCGTTCTTCTCTGCTACAGCTGTTACAGCTGTGCCAGAGAAGAAGGATTTGTCTTCTATATGTTCTCAATGGGGTCGGCGCTGCTGCCGCTGGCCCCATTGAGCGCATATAGAATGCATCCATAGCGAACCGCGGGAGGGGCAGACTTTCATATCAGGCGGACACCTTATCTCCCCAGCCACTCACAGCAGGGGGGTGGTATAGGGCTTAAACGTTGCAGGGGGAAGTTGTAATGCCTTCCCTGTCTTTATATTGGCCAAAAAAAAGCGCTAACGTCTCAGGGAAGAAAGTTTAAGTAACCCGGACACCGCATGGTGTTCGTTACGGATAACGAACATACCGAACACCCTAATATTCGCACGAATATCAAGCTCGGAAGAACACGTTCGCTCATCTCTAGTCATTATGTACTGAGTGGCCCCTTTATTAGAGCCCCCGGCTCTTTTACGAATTGGAGTCTCTCTGTATGGAGATTATCCCCGTGACCCCGGAGTGCAGCATAAAATCACATGACAAGTTTCTCAGTTTGAATCCACATTAGATTGGAAAATGCAGCGATCTGAGTGACTTCCAACGAGGCCGGGTCATCAGTGCTAGACTAGCCAGGCCTGGGTTTCACTGCCAACTTTGTGGGGTTTTCTCGTGCAGCGGTGTAGGGAGTAAACTGAGAATGGCGTGATTGAGGAAAAACATCCAGCAAAAGGAGATCCTGTGGAAACAATTCATAACCAGAAGGGGTCAGGGGAGGATGTCCGGAATTGTTCTCAGGAATATATGATGCACAGTCTAGAGCAGTGGTGAACCTATGGCATGCGTGCCAGAGGTGTCATGCAGAGCCCTCTGTGCTGGTATGCACTGCCGTCGGCCGCTCACCACATTAGTGAATACCGTCCGGGGTGCGGTGGCTCTCCTGCCTGTATTCACTCAGCAGCGCTGCTAGCAGCGCTGATCCCGGCGCTCATGGTTACGTCAGTGTGCAGCCGGGATCCTCCTCCCCCTCCCCTGATGTCTCCTCTTAGGTTCCACTAGAGCAGGGGGAGGAGGCATCCAGCAACACACACTGACGTCACAGTGTGCACCTGGGATTAGCGCCAGCAGCAGCACATCAAACAAAGGAGCAGCGGTGCTTCGATGAGCAGGGGGTAAATATATGGGTCCCAGGGGGTCACTATTACTACTATGGGCCGCTGTGGGCTGTCACTATTACTACTGGGGCCACTGTGGGATGTCACTATTACTACTGGGGCCACTGTGGGCTGTCGCTATTACTACTGGGGTCACTGTGGGCTGTCACTATTATCACTGGGGCCACTGTGGGCTGTCACTATTACCACTGGGGCCTCTGTGAGCTGTCACTATTACCACTGGGGCCACTGTGGTGTGCCACTATTACTACTGGGGCCACTGTGGGCTGTCACTATTACTATTGGGGCCTCTGTGGGCTGTCACTGTTACTACTGGGGTCTACTGTGGGATGTCACAATTACTACTGGGGTCTACTATGGAATGCCACCATTACTACTGGGGTCTCTGTGGGCTATCACTATTACTACTGGGGCCACTGTGGGAAGTCACTATTGCTACTGGGGCCGTTGTGGGATTTCACTATTGTGACATCCCACAACGCTGTGGGAAGTTCACTATTACAACTGGGGGCTGATATGGAACGTCACTATTACTACTGGGGGCCGCTGTGGGGTGTCACTATTACTACTGGGGCTGCTGTGTAATGTCACTATTACCACTGGGGGCCACTGTGCGGTGTCAGTATTTCTACTGGGGGCAGCTGTGGGATGTCACTATTACTACTATGGGCCGCTGTGGGATGTCGCTATTACTACTGGGAGCCACTGTGGGCTGTCACTATTATCGCTGGGACCACTGTGAGGGGTCATTGTTACCCCTTGGGCCGTCGCGTGCTGTCACTATTACCGCTGAGGTATGTTTACACGTGGTGGAAATGCTGCAGCATTTACATATCCATGAAGCAGTCAAAATCTGCACCATATCTATTTTGAAACAGCCCTGTCCTTTTTAGAATGACAGGGGTAACATCATACATTGTGATAAGCACCCATAAGGAGCGTGCATGGCCATTTGAGTCTTCTCACTTCGTTTACAGTATAGTTGCTCTCCCTAAGGAGAAAAGATAATGTTTCTGACCCCCATCCCAGGTCTCTCACTAGCAAAGCCAGACTCCTACTGTACACTGATAAAGGGCAAAAACCCTGAAACAGCTGTCTGTGTATGGAGTCTGGCTTTGCTCTTAATTCCTGGTCATTGTAACAAGGCTTGTATAAAAAGTCTGACTTTGGCTCGAAGGAATGCTGCCTTCCAATAGGTGGCACTGTGGAGGATTTATTCCATCTCCCTTATTTGTAGAAAAAGATCTCCTGGTCGGATGGATCCAGATTTCTGTTGCATCCTGCTGATAGGAGGTCAAATTTGGGCACAAGCAGCATGAATTGCTGACCCCTTCCTGTCAGCTGGTCAGAACATGTCAGCACCTCCATCTAATCTCCTGCAACTACAAGAAGCTTCCTGTCCGAACTACAAGAAGCTTCCTGTCCGCAGGGGCCGATACTCCTGCAGAACAACGTCATCTCCTAGTGGAATCTACGCCATGAGGAATTGCTGCAGTTCTGAAGGCCAAAGGGGTCCAAGGTGCTACTAGATGGTGGTCTCTAATAAACTGGGCATTCAGTGTACGCTTAATATCTTCTCAGGTTGTATTTTAATTATCAAGATCAATAAGCTCGGTAAAAAATTGAAAAGACGTGATTAAACTGACCAACCATATTTTTCTTACCACGCTGAACAAAAACAGCAAACATAAAATCACAAAATAAATAACCATTTTGTTTCTTTGACAAAAAAATTCTTGTTTACCTCAAAAACTGTGGAGAAATTTGCTTTGATCAATTCTATGTTGACTTACAAAACTGGAGATGCCCCTCCGTCGCCCCTCCATTGCCTCTCCGCCGCCCCTCCGCCGCCCCTCCGCCTTGTAAATATTTGTACAATTATAATTGAATTACTGCTGTTTTTCTTCTGTAGTCCAAGTAGCTGATGTGTTTGCTCTTAATTACCGGTTCAGCTTTGCTTTATCCTCATTAATATGTTTAATTTATGACCTCTATCTCTTTGTTTGTTCTAAAGATTAATTTAATATTATTTTTAATCTTTATTCCGAGTCGTCACGGTGAAATGAGAATTATTTTGTCTCCATAGCCCCCGGCTTGGGGGGAAGTGGAGTTACATCCTGTAGTTGCTGAAGATAGAAATAACCATATCTTTACTATGTCCATGGAATAGAACATGTTTGAAGATAACATTTCTATATTTTTCATCATTTTTAAAAATTTATTGCAATTTTGAATTCCTTGGCCCATATCTCTTATGGGGTCTCCAATATGTTTTCACGCAAATAGTGGTAAGCAGAGGCGTAACTTAAAGCTCCTGGGCTCCAATGCAGAATGTGCAGCAGGGCCCTAATTATAATGTTTTATTAATAGTATTGGGCTCCCTATATGGAGAAGAGAGGCCTTATGGGCCCCCTAAGGCTCCTGGGCCCAGGTGCGACCGCATCCCCTGCACGCACTATAGTTACGCCCCTGGTGGTAAGAAATAAAAGTTGCAAAAAGTGACAAATTTAATATTAAATTTCCAACTTTTTATGACACTCTCAGAAGAGATATTGTAGTCAAATCTATGAAGGTGCTTTGACGGCAGCAGAATAGTCTTTGGTGGAAAAATCTGCATCGAAATCCACAGGGCTTATTCAGAGGCGCGATATTCTCACGCGCGTTTTGTTTGATGTGATGCGCACAAAACCTGCACAAACATTTTTTTTAATGGATTCGTTCACGCAAGCGTTTTTTCCTCTTGTTCTATCTTTGGGTGTTTTCTCCAAACACCTCACCTATTGTTTTCAATGAAACCTTAAGGGCTCCGGCAAACGGGCGCATTTGTGTGCGTATTTGCACCTGCAAAATCTGCACGCGGAATAAGCAGCGAATAGAACCCAGTGTTTGAAAAAACGCAACATGCTTTGGCCCATGTCTGCTCGAAAAATCAAAAACACCTGCGATTAAGTCAGCTGTCCAGCCTATTCAAACATGGCGCTGCCGGGACCGCGCCGATGTGAGTGGTCCCAGCAGCGCAAAGGAGTACAGTAAAAAGCGTTGATAAGGGCGTGATAGCCATGGTTGCACGCCCTGCATAACACATATATGTCACATTATCACGAGTGTATATGCGTTTGCGTTTACGTGTGGCTGCCCTAAAAGCCATCGCATGGCACTTGCATATCGAGTAATGTCCATGCGAGTGGAATGCAATGTTTCTCACTGACGTCAATGGGAAATTCTTGCAATCCTTTCACACGTATTAGGGTCGCAGTTTCACAGAAGCAATGTTATTTTTAATAAAAAGTGCTTTGCATCAATGAAAGCAGCGAAGATTGCTGAGTGCTTCAAGGCACCTATTGTTGGCGCTCCAATTGAAATGAATAGAGTGGTGGATGAGCATGTGCGTTGTCATGCCACTTATTTTGCCAGTTTCTTGTAGGCAATGGAATCCCCATGCTGATGGTTCATTGGATTCCGAATGGTTGGACCCCCACCAATTAGTTTCTTATTGATAACTTAATTCACTGGAATACTGCTTTAAGGTTCTGGGTAAGTTCTCCTTTTTAAATGGAACTTGGTAGAAGGGGGCCTTGTTATAGACTTTCCATTGGTACCCAGGAGCGCCAAGTTACTCTTCAGAATCCATAGACTCTTTGAACAAGTCTAGGGGAGGGAAATGTCTACAAATAAGGCATCTAGCTCTATTGACATAGATGAGGGTTCAGTGAGAGTTGGTGAGTAGAGATAAGCAAGTCAGTTACTCCAGCAAGCCTAACTTTTCTCGAGTAACTGCATTCTTGTTCGAGCGTGCTGGGGGGGAGCGAGGGGGGGGGGGAGATCTCTCTCAGTCTCTCCCCGGCTACCCCTGGCTATCCCACCTCCCCCGAGCATGCTCAGACAAGAATGCAGTTACTCGAGAAGAGCGAGGCTCGCTCAAGTAAGTGACTTATCCGAGCGTGCTCGCCCATCTCTATTGGTGAGCAATTTGTATATAGTGCATACTCGCTTTCATCATCTTAATTGGCAGTTGGGGGTTTGGGCACCTACAGGGTGTAATTCCTCCCAGCACATCTCAATTAAAGCATCTTATAGATAAAAGGGTCTATCCTAGTCATCTTCTCTCCTATCCTAGTTATCTTCTCTCCTTTTTCCTTTTTTTTTTTTGACCTTTTTCATCCTTCTTTTTCCTTTTTCTTTTTTCCTTCTTTTTCTTTTTTGTTTTTTTTACCCTTTTTTCCTTCTTCTGTTTTCTTCTTTTTCCATTTTCTTTTTCTAGAGGGTTCAGCAAAGTTCAACCCGAAACAGGGTTCCACCGTTTCGGTTCATTCAACACTACTCTCAATAATAAATCCATATATCCATGGAGACAATCCAAAAAGTTAGGAGTAAATTTCGGGACAGACCAGGAGTGATTTGTCTGCTCAAGTAAGGGTTCCAGCGGTCGGATTCCGACTGAATGGCAGGTTATCCCTTATCCATAGGACACATCCTGCTCTCTGTTAAATTTATCCACAACTCGGACAACCCAGTTAATTCACACAACACCACTAAATACTTACCACTACCAGGTTCTCTTCATTTCCAGTTACCACCATGCACAACCAGTGTCAAGACCTTATAAACGACACCACAACCACCTGACACCAATCAAGTGACACTTGTCCTAGCGGGTCTATTGGCTTATAGGGCAGAATGCAGTCACAAAGTATTTCTAGCCATAATATTTTAGTAGAAGTGTAAGAATAAAGAATTGTGAAGTCATAGAGATCAAGCTTACAAAGACACGGGTATACATACCAGAGAGGTAGACCATAAGGCTGCTGTAGACCATTGAAGAAGTTGCGACCAGTCATGGTTGGCCCTATTTCCTTTGCAAGTGGATGGCAAGAACCTGTGCAGGAGTCTTGACCATGGGTCCCCCCTCTCTTATATATACTTCATTAAGGTTATTATACCGTGCATTTCAGAAGAATAGATTGAAATGAGTTTAATGACCCCTAGTTGAACGTGAGTGGAAGACATTTGATTTAATTTGCTAAGAGGACAGGGACAAGTCAACAGTATTGAATGTTTAATGGATCTTTAAGGCTGCCGATTCGGGGTCCATAAATAATATATGGGCACTAATGTAAACAAGCAGTACAGCATCAGGGATTTGAAGAACGTTCATTAGTGTTTTGTAGCTGTTGAACATTTGTAGCTGTTGAACGGTGACACCTTGTTACAGTCATTAGTCCGTATTACGCAGCTATATTAATAGACTCATTAAAAACATACATTCTCTTTAAAGGAAGTGGCGTGAACCCCAGGGTCACAACAATGTAACGTGTGCCGGGTCTCTGGCTAATTAATTTGTAGCAATGGTTGGAGATGTTTGTTTCTTAGCTAATTTAAGTCAAGTGCCTAACCTGTGTTTGTTAAGGGATGGCGTATCGGTGAAACTTCTCTAATAGGCTCTATGTTGTATGATTTGTTTAGATGTTTCATCAATAATGGTGGAAAAAAAATATTTTAATCTGAGTGCATTCGAGCCTGGAAAATAGTCTCCGTGTATTCATTCTTGTTTTGTTAACTTTTTTTAATTGCTGGCTAACCGCTACAAGTACCCAGTGTCCTTTGCATGGCCAACACTCTCCTCTTGCATTTTACCACTCTACTGCATTGTTGACTGCATGCACTATCTCCAGCTCTTCAAGTGCATGTTAAGTGGTGTCCCCGGCTGCACCACTGGTACCACCACCTTTTTTGGGTTCCATATGCCTTCAGTCCCAAGAATGATGCCCCACCCAGCTTGACTGATCAAGCAGTTCACCTCTATCTAATAAAAGAGAAGCTGGCTGGATATCACATCCTACAGTCCCACTACCTTTTCTGGAGAGTTACGCCTATTTACCAGTCTTTTTCCTTTAGATTTTCCCATATCTGGCATGCTCACCATTCGTGAGTTCTTCTGGTTGGTAGCATCTCTACTAGTGATGAGCGAGCATACTCGCTAAGGGCAATTGCTCGAGCAGGCATTGCCCTTAGTGAGTAGCTGCCCGCTCGAGAGAAAAGGTGAGTTGCGGCAGCGGGCAGGGAGTGGCGGGGGAGAGCGGGGAGGAACAGAGGGGAGATCTCTCTCCCCCCCCCCCCCCCCGCTCCCCCTGCTCACTGCCGCAACTCACCTGTCACCCGCGCCGACAGCCGAACCTTTTCTCTCGAGCGGGCAGGTACTCGCTAAGGGCAATGCTCGCTCGAGCAATTGCCCTTAGCGAGTATGCTCGCTCATCTCTAATCTCTACAATTTATCAAATTTTCACAACCCTCTCTAAGGCTTTTGGTCTCTAGATATTCATCTGGGGCCAAAGTCTCTGATACCATTGTGTTTGCTTCCCCCCTCTTCCTTCCACTAATTTCAATGGGACTGTCAAAAATACAGCCCCATTGAAGTTATTGGAGTGGCAGTGTACATCTGCAACTAACAGGGTTCCATTCATGCAGAGATCCTCACTAATCAGCAAGTTATTCCCTCCACTGCTTGTTTTTTCATCAACCGATCAGCAGTTCCTTCATGCAGCCCAGTGATTGGTCAAACAGATGTTTTTGCCTGATCATCACACTGTGTTAAAGTCCCTGTTTAATGGGATTGTATCACAATTGAATTTTATCACCTATCCATAGGATAGGTGATACAAATCGTATCAGTGGTGGTCTCACTGCTGAGATCCCCACTAATCCTGAGAACGAGAGTCCTATCCCACCCTCTTGGTATCATTGTAGGCTCTCTGCACCCAGCCACAGTAGGTGTAGTGATTGAATGGAGCAACAGTTGCGCATGCACGGTACCGCTCCATTCATTTCAATGGGGCTAATGGAAACAGTCAAGTACAAGCTCTCACTCGGTTACTTCCAGAAGCCCCATTTAAGATGAATGGAGTGGCGCTGTGCATGCATGATCATCACTCCATTCAAGATCCTCCTCACTGTGGGATAGGGGGTTACATTGAAGAGGAGAGCGAAATGAAACTCCTGTTCTTGGGATCAGTGGGAGCCTCAGCGGTGAGATGTCACTGATCAGACATTTATCATCAATTGTACAGCCCCTTTAAGTCGCTGTTTCATGCCATGTGGCATCTCCTGTTTATATTCCCTATTAAAGCATATGAACAGTACAGAGCGGGGTTGCCTGCTTGGAACCCCCACCTCTATGGCTGGCACAAACAGTGGATCTGTAGGAAGGGCTCCCATCTAGGCAGGCCATGAGCTATCTTTGTAATTACAAGATGGCTATTCTTGTGACTAACACCCTGTAATACTACATTTTCCCTGCAGCGGTATGGCTCACTGGCCGTGGTTCCCTCTAGCAAAGTCAATTGATTGCCAGGGATGTTGAAAGCAGGATCCAGGGCATTCAGCTGGTCATCCAGTGGCTTGCATCCTGATAGGGGTTGTTCAAGTTGGCACAACCCCTTTTAGTCCAATATAGGTTTTAGTAAAGATGACTTTGCAGTCTGAGTACTATTGTAGGATGAAAAGTATGGGTGGATCAATGCTATAGTGGTGCCTGATGGTGAAGGCTATAGTGAGGCCATATTATTGAGTCAATAGGCTAAATGAAGGGGCTGCCAGCCAAGTGTACACCTACTCCAAGTGAGAGCATTTATAAAAAAGTGAAGGGTCAAGTCTTCTTTATTGAATGGTGAAAGTAATGTCGGCATAAAACGTGTTTCAAGGTGGAAAGCCTCTTCTTCAGTCATGCTAGGGTAACGTCAGCTGCGATACATGGGTGGCTTAGCCTATCTTTATTAGGGCAAGGGTGATGGCATGAAGAGACTGCTGGATGCACATCCAGCAGGCCTTGGGGCAACCCTTGCCCTAATATGTATCAGCTAAGCCACCTATGGTACGTAGCACAGCTACCCTTACCCAGGACTGACTGAAAAAGTGGCTTTCCACCTTGAAACACATTTCATGCTGGCTCATTACCATTCAATAAAGAAGACTGATCCTTCACTTCTTCTCTAATTGTTCTCGATGTAGGAAGGCTGCACCGAGTGCCAGATAGTGTCACTACCATCACTTGTCACTACCATCATGCCTCAGGGGAAAGCACAGATTTCAGATTCTCTTTTTCCTGGGAGGAGCTTTATTTGCTGCTCTCTGGTGCCCCCTGTGGAATAATGCAGTTTATATTTGCTGCCAATAGAAACCAGGGAAGGGAAAAGACGGCAAAAATGGTCATGACTTACCGTAGCACATAACCATGCTGATCATTGTTGTCCATCAGAATCTTCCATTTATTGTTACATTAAAATAGAATTCCTTTCTGTACTGACTGCGATTCCATGCGGCGCCGAGTCACCGGCGCCTGCTATTTTATAAGAAATATCACTTGAATGTCAGATATATCAGATTTTCCGCCACACTATTCTGAAATATATCTCAAAGACTCTACATGAAACGCAGCCGGTATGTAGTTTTATTTTGACATATAGCGGATATTTATTAAAAGTAATCTTGGAAGAATTTTGCGCTCTCTCTCCTAGAGCACAGCTGAGCAGGAGGGAAGCAGCTTAGAGGTAGCACAGGCCGGACCAAAGGAAAGTCATTGTAAGACCTAAAACCTATTGATATCATTTTCAATGGAAGAGAGTTAGCAGCTGAGATACTATTGTGCACCGCACAGGAACATCCAGCTATCCATCTCATGACTTTTCTTTCTTTCTCTTAAGATTATTCTACCTATATAGTAGAAGATTCCCCCAAAATCTAACAATATAATGTACAACATATAGAGCCAATATACACTGACTGGCCCCTTTATTAGATCCCCGGCCCTTTCACGATTGGAGCTTCCCTGTATGGACATTAGAGCCGTGACCCCGGAGTGCAGAATAAAATGACTTGCCAAGTTTTCCATAGATCATTTTCAGTATAAATCCACATTTGGTGGGAAAATTCAGTGATTTGAGCAATTTTCAATGAGGTTTGGCCATCTAGACTAGTCAGGGGCAGGATTCCACTGCAACCTTGTGGGGTATTCTCATGTAACTGTGTGTTAAGCAAAACAAGAATGATGTGATCTAGAAAAGCATCAAGCAAAAGGTGATCCTGTGAATGGACAGAACTTGTTGCTGAAAGGGGTCAAAGGAGGATGTCAGGAATCTGTTCTGACAAACAAGCACTGCAGTCAAGAGCAGCCAAATACAACACTGGTGCTTCAACTAATATCTCTAAATATACAACTCACCATTCCTTAGAATAGATGGACCATACCAGCAGACAGCCAGTTCCAGTGCCATTGTTGTCTAAGGAAACAAAAAGACGAGACTCAAGTAGCAAAAGAGTGCAACAATTGTGTCACTGAGCAGCGGAGAAATATCTCCTGGTCAGATGAATCCAGATTTTTGTTGCACCGAATTTGGCACAAGCAGCATGAATTGATGACCCCTTCCTGTTAACTGATCAGAACAGGTCAGCACCTCCATCTAATTTGCAGCAACTATAAAATGTTTCCTGTCCACAGGGGCCAATATTTGTGTAGATCAATTCCATCACCGAGGGGAATCCACACCATGATGAATTGCTGCAGTTTTGACGGCTAAAAGAAGTCCAATGCGCTACTAGATGGTGGGCTCTAATACAAGGGCTATTCAGTGTAGAACTATGTGGAATATTATAACATGCTAGGTGGGTTAAAACAGTGCAATATATAACAAATGTCACAAAGACAAGTGCCTACTTGTAAGCAGGGGCGTAACTAAAGGCTTAGGGGCCCTGATGAAAAAGGTGAGCTGGGGCCCCCCTTCTATCTGTATCTGTACCCATACCCATACCTAAACCATGCTGCACAGAGGCATAACTTGAAGCTTCTGGGCCCCAATGCAAAACCTGTAACAGGGCCCCCAACTATAATGCTTTATTCATAGTACTGGGCTCCCTATATGGAGAAGAGAGGCCTTATGGGCCCCCTAAGGTTCCTGGGCCTGGGAGCAACCGCATCCCCTGCACCCTCTATAGTTACGCCTCTGCTTGTAAATCTAAAATTGTAACATGGTTCTTACTCTAATATAAGCTGAATAAGAAATGTTTCTCAGCCTGCTGTCAAGTTCTAGCATTGAGAGGTGGTTCACATTAACCAATCTTTTTGGAGAAAAACAGATATGTTAGTAACCATGCTTTGTGTGCCTTTATTTAAAGGGCAAAGCATCTGTGAAACCCACACTTCCAACCTCATCTCCTTAACGGAAACATGTTTTGCCAATTAGCTCTCAGAGAAGTCATTTATGTAGAGGTTCACTTATCTTTTCTTCCTGCACTATGAATGATTATGTGAAGCAGGTAGATGGTACATTGTGGTGTGGGGGTAATAAACGGAAGCGAAGGCGGCACTTTTCTTTTTCAAAAACCAAGCTTTACTGAAATAGAGCAACATTAACATAATTGCACTCAGTAGCTAAACACTAGTACTTAAACCTTGCATAAAACATCATACAGAATTACAATGCATACGGGTAATATTCGAGTACATCTCCTTTACATCACCTCCTTAACTGGGCTGCAACACATCGCCTGAAAGTTTCAGGTATTTGCTTCCTTTACTCAATGCAGCCTAGACCTTTACCCCCCCCCCCCCCCATTGGGGCCACATGTTTCCACGCAAGACGCCAGACTTCATTAACGCCACAGTTTTCCTCAGGGCTAACTCCGCTAAGTCATGCTTCATTGTTGTCACGTCAGGTTCTTATTGTGCCTTCACATCCATCATAAACATAATGTTCACATTTACAATTTCCTGTTGAATCTGGTCACACCAAGCAGTAACAGGACATCCGATAGACATCTCCCATCTTCTGGGTGCCATTCCCCATATGCACTCAGAAGCTATTTTCGTAACCATAGCTCAACCTCTTTTGCCCGTAGGGGCCATGTCCTTACAGCAGGACACACAACATCATAGATGTCACCACTCCAATGAACTCTAACTTTTCTCTTTACGTCCGGAGGTCTCGCTGTAACATTACATATCAATAACTGTGCCCGTTGAACATTAGCCCAGCACACAATTTGCTAATAAAGAAATATTCCTCCACACCCTGTGGATTCCAAAAACAGTTTACCACAACTCCACTCATCTATAAATGCCCAGGCCCAATCCTGGCCAAACTGTAACTCTACCACAGCCCTGCTGGCAGCTACCGCATTCCCTCATAGTGGGCACACCTAACATTGGGGGCCCCACTTACATAACCTTAGTGGTTGAAACAACCCTGACTACATGTTTTCGCTGTCCTCTAGATGACTCTTTTCCCTGGATTACCTAGGAAGTCAAACAACCACAATTTTTCAGCAGCCTAATATCTTCAATCTCCGGTCATCAGGACCCTTTTGGTTCTTCCACTTCAGCCCGCAGTCATCAGGTCCCTTTCTCCTGCTATGTTCCCCAGCATGTGGACAGCGTTGCAAACAATGCTCTCCACCATATCAGTTGTAGGCTTCGCTTTACTCAGCTTGGCTCTCAGGATATTGTGTGCTGCTCCCCAGCAGCACTTGCACTTCACTGTCTCTGCAGGGCTTCTATTGCGTACCTGGACCTTTTCTGGGGGTGGTACTATAGGTCCTTTTCACTGCTTTTTACTTGTTCTGCTCTCCCCAGTGGTGATGTCATCTAAAGGGCAGAAATCTAGGGAATTCCAAAAAGTTCATTTATCAAATGAAGTGACCTCAAGAAATTGTATCAGTCCCACAATAAATAATGCATCCTTTTCTTGTGGGAGGGACGTCTTCAGCTTTAGCGGCTGACCTACTGTAGAGCTGATGTGCCTTCTTGGGGCCACATCTTTCGATAGAATATAAATGCCTTTAATAGGTTAGGTAAAATAGAAAACAAAACAGAAATTGTTCTGCTCGGCTATCTGCTCTCATGTCATTTATTTCACTAATGTACAATCCAAGTGTAATTCCAGGGAAAGCCGAACTGTAGCATGTAATTCAGCCTTCTTGACCTGAAAAATTCTGAAATAAGCCAAAAGCTTCTAAAGACTATGTACGATATCCAGCAGGATTTGAGGCGTCTTACCGGTTCGCTGTTTGAAGCTCCATTGACAGTATTTATTTATAATGTTCCTGTTTGTAGCAGCAGAAAATATTCTAAAAGTCCTTATTTTCCTACTTTTAGTGGTCATTAGGCCCAGTTTATCTCTTGCGGTCTGCAGAGCTGCAGGTAATCTTGCTGATTTAACTCTATGAGCTATCAAAGTACATAGAGGGAAACAAGTAAATGACAAATTTAGCTCTATAACATCTAAAGGTACCTTTACGCAGCAAATTCGGATAATCTTCCTGTGTATGTCCCCTCACAGGGCATTAAGGGACAAATAGCCTGTTGGTCGGGGTCACTTGGTTTTTAGCAGAACTAAAGATCAATCCACTGTTGTCCCGTGAATTGGTGGGGGTCCAAGTGGTCCAATCCCCACTTATCGGCCATTTACCCCTATCCTGTGGATAGGGGATAACTAGCCAGGATGGGAATACCACTTTAAGTCCCATGAGCCATCACCTCTATTGGACAAAACTCATGGATAACAGGGAATGAAATTCCAACTTTATTAAGACAGGTAATCTATTGGACCATGCGACACTCAGCCCCTTGCATGTGTGAGACACATAAACAAAAAAGTCACAGTTTTTCACACAAGCAAAGAGTACAACAAACTTTGCAACTTTTTTATGCGAGAAAACTGGCACAAGTGGCTTGATAAATTTTCCCCCCATGGGGTGTCAAAGCAATTCTCTGCTTTTTGGACAAAAATCAGAATGAGGGGTGGATGAGGTATATTACCTGTGGTTGATTGTATCAGATGTTGTTTGGTTTCGTGGGTTATAGGCGTCCAAGATGGTCATGATTTTCTAATTACACTCTGATCTGCTCCGTGATTGGCAAGCGCTGGTCACGTGAGTCCTAACACTACCAATGCACTATGGCTAATTTGGTAACCTAAAGATGGTGGTGGCCATCAACTGCATGTAATGTACCCCCTCGGGTTCCAGAAGAGAATTTTGGCCCAAAACTGGAGGGTTGCATTAATATCCAAACTAAAGGCCTCATTTACAAAAACTGCCTAACATTAAGAGTGGATTCAGATGACCGTATATCGGCTCGGTTTTCACACCGAGCCGATATACGGTCTCCTCATCTGCAGGGGGGAGGATGGAAGAGCCAGGAGCAAGAACTGAGCTCCCGCCCCCTCTCTGCCTCCTCTCCACCCCTTTCCGCCCCTCTGCACTATTTGCAATGAAAGGAGGCGGGATGGGGCGGGGCTTTGTATCCTGAATTCACCCCGCCCCTGTCCCGCCTCTCCCCATTGCAAATAGTACAGAGGGGCGGAGAGGAGGCAGAGAGGGGGCGGGAGCTCAGAGCACTGCTCCTGGCTCTTCCAGGCTCCCCCCCTGCAGAGAGAGACGACGTATATCGGCTGGGCGTAAAAACCCAGCCGATATACGTTCATCTGAATCCAGCCTAAGACTTTCCAAGCTGTCCATGGCAACCAATCACAGCTCTGCTTTTATTTCATGTACTCTGGTAAAATGAAAGCTGAGCTCTTATTGGTTAGTATGGACAACAAGGACATTCTTACCATTAGACAACTTTGATAAATGAGGCCCCAAGTCTGTTGGGTAATTAGACCGTTGTAGTGGTTAGACCAGATCTTATACTGATATTAGAACTTGGGTTTTATGAGGTTAGAAATGGGTGAATCAACTTTTCTCAAGTTTCTCCGCTGGTGAAGGAGCCTTTAGGTAGCAATGAGAATCTGAGATGTCTGCAATTTATGAGTTTCCGTGGTATTAATAGCTCGCTGTACATTGCTCTCGCTACATCAACATTAAAATGCATTGCTTAGCAACAAATATTGTATTTTCTTGATGTCTTTGACACCAAATAATAAATCATTCTTTCCAACCTTTTCTACTTTATACATTTGTGGTGAACTGAAAGTGTCTGCCAAAATGTAAGTGCTGCGATAAGTCCTTTTGAGGAGTTCTTTTGAAAAGTAGACAAATTAAAATGAATGTTAGTGGAAGAGGACAATGTCCTGGAACAGGGCGATCAAGACTTTCCGATGACTCCCTGCACATATCTAAGAACTTATGTCAAAAGATGTATTTGTTTCTCAAAAGTGGAAATTTTCCTTCTGTAGCAACGTCATTGAACGTGAGGATTAGGAAATAAATTAAATGGACACTTTATTAGAGACCCCGGAGTGCAACAAAGTGCAACAAGTTTTCCGTGGATCATCTTCAGTGTAAATCCACACTAGATGGGAAAATCCAGCAATCTGTGCGCCTTCCAATGAGACCCCGTTCATCACAGCTAGAGCTGAGGTCAGGATTTCAGTGCCAACCGTTTGGGTTTTCTTGTGCAGCAATGTCGAAGAGTATAGCGAGAATCGTGCGATTGGTGTGATTGAGGAAAAACATCTAGTGAAAGGGGATCCTGTGGATGGAAACAACTCCTCGCCGAAAGTGGGTCAAAGGAAGATATCAAGAATCGTTTTGATGCACAGGCCCTAAACAGTCAAGGGAACTGTGAACTGTAGCCGAATACAACATCGGTGCTCCAAAAAATGGCTCTGAATGCACAACTCATCGTTCCTGAGCACAGATGGCCTATAACAGTAGATGGCCAGTTCCAGCACCATTGTGTCTAAGAGAAACAAAAAAAGTGAAGGTCCAGTAGGCAAACAATAGAAAAACATCACCTGGTCGGATGAATCCAGATTTCTGTTACACCATGCTGATGCGAGGTCAGAATTTGGTTCAAGCAGCATGAATTGATGACCCCTTCCTGTTAGCTGTTCACAACGTGTCAGCACCTCCCTCTAATTTGCAGCAAATCACTGCAGTTTTGGAGACCAAGGTGGTCCAACATGACACTAGATGGGGGTCTCTAAAAAAGTGCTCATTTAGTGTTAAAAAAAATTGACTCCAAGAGCACCACTCATGACTGGTATTGCAATTCAACTTTTAATCATGTGGACAGTAGGATGATCTGCAATACCAGACATGGCCTATGGACACCAGGGCTGCTGTTTCTGGGAGCAAGAATATACACTAAATCACTCTCTAGTCATACGGTCTTACTTGAAATTTCATGTGGGTCAAAGTGACCTTAGAGCCTCCTCAAGCTGAAGCCTAACCACAACCTCTGTACCACTATTTAGCTATGTGTTTTTCGGTCATCACCATTGACAGTTATTGAGAAAAGTTATCACGCCTGATATCATGGATAATACGTGACCTATGGGGACTAGAACCTCAAGTGACATTTAAGTTTGTTGACAAACAGACCAATCTTCATATGCTGATAGAATAAAGTTCATGCTGTCAATCTTGAGAAGCAAATATAAATATTTAATTAGCCATGGTTGATCTCATGAATGACCAATGTCACAAGGCAACGCGACTTGTCAACTTCACTCTAAATTTGCATCTTGTTTGTCAGAGGAAAAGTCACACATGGCATTTACTGATACTTTCATAAGCAAAGGGTAAGGTTTGCTGGAAATCGCATTGAGAAATGTAAAGGGGTTGTACAGAATTAGAAAAAAATGGCTGCTACATAACTTCAAAAAACAGTGTCATGACTGGCTACAGGTTGTGTGTGTTATTACAGCTCAGATCCATGCTTTTCAATCAAGCATGTGTCTGCTGTTTTTAGATGAAATGCTGCCATGTTTTTCTAATACTGAACAACAGGGGCGTAACTAAAGGCTCAGGAGCCCTGATGCAAAACGTGAGCTGGGCCCCCCTCTATCTGTATCTGTACCCGTACCCATACCTAAACCATGCTGCACAGAGACATAACTTGAAGCTTCTGGGCCCCAATGCAAAATCTGTAACAGGGCCCCCAACTATTCATAGTACTGGGCTCCCTATGTGGAGAAGAGAGGCCTTATGGGCCCCCTAAGGCTTCTGGGCCCGGGTGCAACCGCATCCCCTGCACCCTCTATAGTTACACCCCTACTGAACAAGCCCATTAGGTATTCTGAATTCTAAAACTGGCAGTGACCATGTTGAGATGGGTTTCTTGGACAGATAAGCATCACTCCTGATCCCATGTTGAAGACAAGGTTGCCATATACCTTTTATATTGGATGACTACTACCGGTAGGTACTCAGTGAATGGAGGCAGAGTGGGCCAGAGATCGCTCCAGTCACCTACCTCCATTCACAACCAAATGGCGGTCATTCATAGATGAATGACTGCCTGTTTACACAAGCCAATTATCTTGATTTTTATACTGCATAAACTGAATCATTTACGAATTATCGTTCATCATTCAATCGCATGAAGTTGAGGTTGGGTTTGAACTAATTCACTAATTTGGACTGAACCAAACACTTTGCCCAAATTTGGCAAACCAGCCAGAACGAGCTTTTGAAAAGTTTGCTCATCACTACTCATCAGAACAAAGGATCGGCATAGTGAAATTCTGCCTGACCAATCCTTCATTCCCCTGACATCAGCCATTGGGGAAAGTTGTAACACACTCATACACATTAGAAGATCATCTCGTCCCACTGAAATCTACTGGTGTGGCCAAAAATGAGTATGCGCATGTGTAATGTTAAGGGTTTCCTCATACGTTTGGTAGTGATGAACTCAACTTGTGCTGGGCAACAGCAGTATTGGGCAAAAGCATGAAAAAATAGCCAATCAAAGCAATTTCTAAACACCGTTAACCTTGAGAGTCAGTAATTACAGCACATACATTGCTTTTTTTACCTTAATTAAGACAGCATGTCTTCCACTGAGTACCACATTGTGTAGGCTCAGAGGGCATTTGGCATCTTGTTAAAGAAGAGTAAGTCTATGTTCACGTCTGCATTGGAGCACCTCCGGCACAGATGGAGCAAAATACCAGAGGGCATGACAAAATTGAATAGACCTCATTATAGTCAAGAAGGTCATCCAGCAATGTTCATTTCCATCATAGGACAGACCTGGCATTCCATTTGCTTGCTCCTATGACAGAACAGGAAAACAAAACGCCCAGTACAAGTGTAAAAAGTGCTTTAGTTGCCCACTGAAATTGATGGACGATGGAAATAGTTTCAGATGGAGCTTTTTGCAAATGTCCTATTAGAACACAGGGATGTAGCAGAAGATCTCTCCTACCATTAGACAAAATGAGAACCTGGCTCATATAAGCATTCCATGGAACTGATGGTGCTAGGGCTCTTCATGAGCTTTATATTGCCGAAGGACCTGAACAAAAGGTATATCAAGACCAACCACTTCCTTTTTTGCATTGGATTGGACTTCAATCCTCCAAAGCTGCTCAGAGCTACACACTATCCAACTATTAGCTGAGCATAGCCTAACATAACACCATGTTTGGTTGGCCATCCAAAATTTTTGTTAACCTTGTCATTATTTAGAATCTTTTTCTTGGAGTTCGGACCTTGCCTGATATACCGTTATTAGAGTACAGGTTCTCCAGGATTACAGTCTTTTACTCTAACACTATGATACACACAACTAATAAGAAAATGATGAGTGTCTTATTTCACAAACCTACTTTGAAGGAGATTTATGGATTTGTTGAAGGCGCAGATAAAAGGAGGTCATATAGTCCATCGACTGTGTAAACTAATATTAGGGACTTATATGAACTGGAACGATATGTAACTTTACCATGTGTCTGACGTTTAAAGTCTGGTTCCAAGTCGGTATCCAAGAGCTGAGGTCACATTATCAGATTGAGTTCATGAAACAATATGACGAAGTTGGCTTCTCATTTTAAAATCAACTCCGAGTCTAACAATGAAACCCGTAGGTCACGTCTGGGCAGTGGTGAAAAAAAAAGCTATCTCTATCTAGTTCTTCACAATCTTCCTGGGTAGATAAATGGAAGACTTAAGACCCCAGAGCTGTCGTAGGCTTTGCCATAACAAGTGAGCAGAACAGATGTAATAAAATCTCATCTCTATCTGTAGAGCTTAACTTCCATAGGTCATTGCTGATCATTCCTCAGAGATTTCGGCTAGTATATAACTTTAACGCCTCTGGCAACTTTGATGAGAAGAAAATACATCACCCTCTAGGCAAGACAGCAGTGTATAAAGAAGGGTTGTAGCTTTGATGCTGAAATAAAAGCTTGCATTTTTCCCTGAATATATACCTGGTGTGTCAAAAGGCATATCTTAGTATCTGGAACCTAAGTGAGACATACACATGGCCCATGTGTCAGTGGTGAAAAATCCATCTATGCATCACATGGATCATTTCACATATTGAGGATCTGTAGTTCACAATGTTTGACTGGCAGTAAAGTTGAGCAACAAGGTTGGATTGGGCAATCAGATTACCATATGATCCTCTAGGCTTGATCACAATGATCGGCTCCAAAAGTCTAGTAGGAAACTACCCCATTTGCCCTACTTCAGAGCAATCACTGACCAATGGGTCTTATATCCTATGGGATAATCAGCAATAACCTATAAGATCTTATTGGTCATCTGCTTGTTCATTAGCTGATCAGGGCCATCTTCACATTAATGTTCCTACGAACATTGATGCCTAATCATTAGGCCATGTAAAGGATCCTTACTTATGTGCCATCGGCCATAAAGAAAGCAGCACTTTTCAAAAAAACTCTTGCAAACAATGACCATAAGTGAGCGGTTTGGGATATTTAGTTCTCTTGGTGCCTTAAAGACCAAATGATTCTTCTGTCTTTCAAACTTTGTAGTATTTCTATAACTCGGGAAAAGGGGTTGATATACTAAATAAAGTAGGAATACCTTCTGTAGGGTATGTCCATACTTTGATCTTTGTATATCTAATCGCAATCTGACTTCTTTTATTCTTCTTCTTCAATTTTTTGACCATCCCTACAACTGGTCTACTGTATTGAAGCAATTCTTAGTTCAACGCTAGTGCGGAGCGAACTGAAACAGTCAAACCCTGTTTTGGGTCGAACTTTGCTAAACGTTTGGTTCGGTGAGAACTCCAACCTCCGGTGATTCATCTCAACTGAACCTCCTTCTCTCTCTCTTTCCTCCTTCTTCTTCCTCCTACTTGCTCCTCCTCCTTTCTCCTTCCTCTTCCTTCTTTCTACCCTTTCCTCACTCTTCTTCCTTTTTTTTCCTACCTCTTCTTCTACAGTGTTAATTGTTCTACAGGGGTATTGGTGAACATTAGGTTAAGTTCAAACTAATTTGGACTGAACCCAACTTTTTGCCCCAATTTGGAGAAGCAGTCAAACCAAACTGTTGAAAGGTTTACTCATCACTGTTCAACACTAGGGATGAGTGAACTAAACCCGCAGAACCCAAATTTGAGTCGAACATTGCTAAATACTTGGTATCTGAACCTACGGTTGATTGCTTCTGTCGAAACGGAAGTTCAGAAAGCAGTACTAACCACTGACCCACTTTCATTGAACCAGCACAGCCACCACCGTCATTTCAGGGCTCTTAGAAAGTGTTCAGTACTTGTTTTGGGTGTTTTTTATGAACTTCAGGATTGGATCAAACTAATTTGGAACTAAACATTTTGCCCAAATTCAGTGAATTGGCCAAACCAAACTATTGAAAAGTTCACTTATCAGTATTTAACACGATAGTAACTTCATGTCATAGGATCTATAGAGGAACAAATAGTTAAAACTGCTGTCATACCCTCAGAGCATACCAACTAGATTTACTGTGAAGCTTGAACCAAGAAAATTATTTTTGCCCTTTTTTTAGGGGCATAGCTATAGGGATTGCAAGGGTTGCATTTGTACCCAGATCGTGGTACTAAAGGATACCCCTCTACCAAATAAGAAGTCACCATAACACAAGGAACCCTGTCCTACATTTCACATTTGAGACCAAGGAGAATCAAGTTTTCTCTCTGTTCTTCTTTGAGCGTGTTCTATTAACTTGAACTTTTTATTGTCTTTTATGCTTTATCGGTCAACAGTTATTTATGAGATGCCATTATCTGGAATGACACACAATGAGTCTTCAGTTCTTCATGAAACTTCTACATGAAGTGTAGTCACAGTGTCACATAATACATTTAATCCTATAACACCATGGAGTAATAAAGTCAACAGCCCTACAGCAACTACTGATTTCTCATGATGGCTTCTATATCCGAGGTATCCGCGCAAACAGCTTCCAGTCTTATGATATACAATGATGTTTCCGGAAGTCTACAGCTCGCCGGATATTTTTATGATATAAGTGCTTAGTAAATCAGTCCCAAGAGCCCCAAGACCACAGAGCAGAAATCCCTTTGACACTGTTTCATTTCTGTAATGGTTGATAAATGACAAAGACTCTCACTAACGCTCCGGACCAAGTTGAAGGATGACATGGAGCCATTGGGGACAATAGATGGCAGTTTCTGGATTCTCAAGAACTCTCAAATTAGATTTTTCTTAAAGAAGGCCAAATCTTTACAAATAAAGGACTTGGCAATTGTCTTCAACGGATGCCTCTTGTCTAATAAGGTTGTTGATGCGTAGGCTTAATCAGATAGACAGACTGTGCTATATTGTGTGTGGAGACATCATAGAGTGATGATGAGGATCTTGGTGCATCTATCGATCTTTGGGTAAAGTGCCTGTGCTTGCAGATTGAAGCCAGTCCTACTAACCTTTGAACTCTCTACAGAATGAGAGGAAAGTCATTAATATTCATCTCAAGATGCAGCCTTTTCCTGAAAGGGTCCCATGTTGCTAGGTCAGTATAATGAAGCACCGGTGGCTTCTGGACTCAACTGTTTCATCTGTTTCCAAGCATTGTTAACCCCACAGCTGCAATGCCTCAATATTGCAACCTCATTGTAGTAAACACACAATTTCCAACTGATATGAACAGCAAATAGGCAATTTTGCAAAAATAGACACGTCTTTGGTTACTGAAGGAAATCTGTTCCGTTTTTTTATTTTATTTACCATTTACGGTATTTTTTTATTGGTTGCTGGTCATGACTATTACTCTGTTATATCTAATAGTGTAGCATTTTATAAGAACTGGCTGATAATTTCTCACGAGTTGGGCTTTAGGGTGACTACCCACTGCAGTTCTCTTTCACAGCGTTTTTTTTTTCTCCAGGGGTCTATGGGACTTGTTAATGTTAAAATTGCATGGTGCAAAATTGCGATTTTGGGGTAAATTGCGATTTTGTCGCAATGCGTTTTTAACATTAGGATGCCCCATAGACACCTAGAAAAGAAAAATCGCAGAAAATTCGCAAACGCTAGTGAGTAGTCACCCTTAGGCCGGCTGTCCACAGGCGATGCGGTATCCTGTGGCGAAGCTCCGCCGGTCAGCCCTATCTAATAGATAGGCTGCCCGTGGAGAATCGGGGCAATTCGCCTCGGCTGCCCGTGGAGAATCGGGGCAATTCGCCTCGCCACGAGCTGAGAATCGCAATGATTCTCCACTCATGGACAGGTGCTATGGGAAGCGTCGGACGGCATGATTCGCCGGCGGTTTACTGCGAATACACTGTCGTGGACAGGGGGCCTTAGACTGCCATAGTTGGAAACATTTTCCATGGGATCATACCAAAATGTTTGTGCATATTTCGGCTACATGTTTTTGTGCATTGTGAGACAAAAACTCGTGCAAATATAAACTCCATTCTTTGGAATGGACTTATTCATATGAGGTAAAACATCACTGCATGTCCTACTTTTTTGCGTTCCTTGGAACACATCGCCCATTATTTTCAATGGGACATTGCCTGCTGTTCGATGTGCACGCGAGTGCCATGTGATGGACAAACATCTGTCTGGGGTGACAAACATGCTGGACAGACATCCGCCTGGGATGATTTAGATAATACTGCACTAAGTAGGGGTTTGGACCAGATTCTATGTTTCCCGTTGAAATCAATGGAAGCACTTGTCAATCCTCTGATGAGAATGAAGCAAGCGCCGGAGGATCGCAATTTCGTTAAAGTGATGCGAGGCGTATTTGCATGAAAAATGCCTCGCATCCGCAGGTAAAGCGTAAGTTGACAAGCGCGATATCGGTCCAGGTTTCCCGGCCCGATACTGCGCTCGCCTGTGTTCATGTAGCCTTAAAGGGAGTTTTCTGATTTCTCTGTTGAGGCAATTCTTAGTTCAATGCTAGTGTTGAGCGAACTGAAACTGTTAAACCATATTTACTTATAGCTGAGGGACTTCCATAACCAAAATGGATTGTCCAAAGTCAGCAACCCCTTTAAGGAGGAGTTAAGGCTTATATATGTATTCAGTAATCCAAGTATATATACTTATGTTCTATTAATAGACGATTTAATGACGTGACCTGAAATGATATATTATACCACAGAGCATCTTAATTGCTGCGTTTGATTATTTATTTAGCCCCTAACCATTGGGTTTCGCAGCAGATATGTTGACAACTTCCCCCAAGTGTCTCCACTCTGGACTTGGTGCCGGGTAAATATTACGGATCGTTAAAGTGATTCGATTACTCAGGATGAAGTACAATCTGTTTGAAGCCGAGCCGTTCTGGGTAATGTTGTCATGTCTGGCGTATAAATCATTTCTGTGTCATACAAATAAATAAAACTTTATATACAATGGGATTACTTCTCTATGCACATTAACCTTCCTGTCGAAAAAGGCTGCTGGCACCCCGGAGCAAGTAAAAGAAATTAATCTGACATCACTGATGATACAGTTGTCCATTAGATTTATTTCAATAGCATGGAAAAGAAGAGAGTGGAGATGGAGCAGGGCAAGGCTCTCCATAGGAAGTCATTGTCACAGTGACCTCTAAAGGGATAAAAAGGTACTGCAGCCTGATCTCCACAATCAGACTGATCGGTACAGTTCTTCATGTGAACAAGTTTCTGTATTTGCATAGTATTATGTATTAAAAAAACATGTCTTGAATCCAATTGCCTACAGAAATGCTAGGAAAGCACACAGGTTAGGGCTGCTTTCTCACCTGCGTTCAGGGTTTCTGGCTCACTGCTTCGAGGCAAACAGAAATAATATGGAAAAAAAACTGATTATTTTTTTTCCTATTCATTTCAATGGGGTTTAAAAAATAGAGGAAAGGCTTCAGTTTGCTTTCGATCCATAAGGTTTAATTTTTATTTTTATGCAAAAATAGTCTGCAGCATTATTTTTCCATCCCAAGAAACCTGATAGAATCGAAGCAAACGGAAGCCTTTCTGTATGCTTTCTGATTTTTTGGAAACCCCATTGTGAAGTGGCCATTCAGTATATAAGAGTTATAAATGCATTTCGGTACTCGGGGGATAGGAATGTATGAATTAAGGAAAAATACGGATATTACCTGCATAATGTTATCAACTACGGCAAGCAACTAGTGACCTGTATTTGTGGCAATGAGATCAGAACTACTTATGTATGTAGGAGCTAGAGCTGATAATTGTATAATTTCCTAAAATTAGGTGAGTGGATAGATGAATATGAGATAGATACCGTGTTTTCTCCAAAATAACACAGTGTCTTGTATTAATTTTTGTTCAAAAAGGTTTACCTTTTTTACATGTATAGCTGCCTGGACACTATTTAAATTGACTTTTTAAATTAACTGTTAGCAGGGCTTAATTTTGGAGTAGGGCTTATTTTTCAAGCATCCTCAAAAAGCCTGAAAAATCATTTTGCATCCTCAAAAATTCTGGAAAATCATGCTATGTCTTACTTTCAGGGTATGTCTTATTTTCAGGGAAACAGGGTAGATAGATAGATATGGAATAGTTAGATAGATAGATGATAGATAGATAGATAGATATGAGAGAGATAGATAGATAGATAGATAGATAGATAGATAGATAGATAGATAGATATGAGATAGATAGATGAATATGAGATATAGATAGATATGAGATAGATAAATATGAAATAAATAGATAGATAGATAGATAGATAGATAGATAGGAGAGAGATAGGAGATAGATAGATAGATAGATAGATAGATAGATAGATAGATAGATAGATAGATAGATAGATATGAGATAGATAGATAGATAGATAGATAGATAGATAGATAGATAGATAGGAGATAGATAGATAGATAGATAGATAGATAGATAGATAGATAGATAGATAGATAGATAGATATGAGATAGATAGATAGATGTGAGATTGATAGATAGATAGATAGATAGATAGATAGATAGATAGATAGATAGGAGATAGATATGAGATAGATAGATATGAGATAGATAGATATGAGATAGATAGATATGAGATAGATAGATAGATAGATAGATAGATAGATAGATAGATAGATAGATAGATAGATAGGAGATAGATAGATATGAGATAGATAGATAGATAGATAGATAGATAGATAGATAGATAGATAGATAGATATGAGATAGATAGATAGATAGGAGATAGATAGATAGATAGGAGATAGATAGATAGATAGATAGATAGATAGATAGATAGATAGATAGATAGATAGATAGGAGATAGATAGATAGATAGATAGATAGGAGATAGATAGATAGATCCGTACATTTTTGCATCTAATGGATGCAAACGTCTTGTACTGTATATATTTTCCATGTTGCTTTCTAGAATCCGTCAGGTTCCATGCTGGTTTCTTGGTTGTCCCACGCTCCAGGACATGCTCGCTGCTCTTTCTTTTCCGAGTCAGACTGGGATTGTCAGGGCAACACAATGACAGGAGGGAACATTTACATATGTGGCGGTGAGCTGGTGTGTCAGCACTCACAGCGCAGGCCGTCATCTGCTTGACAGCTGTAGGATGAAAAAAAAAATTGCCTGGTCAATGTATTGGTGACAGCCCTTGTGACGCCCACCATTCATATATGCAGAACGTCTTAGAGGGTAATTGGCCAACAGTTGGCCAACTCCAAAGTTGCCAACTGTTAGGCCAAGGCGATGAAAGAAAGCAGATTGCGGCCTTTTGAGTGTGTAAATGAAGTTGAATATTTGCTTTCGAAGTTATTTAGACACGGCCATCCAGTGGAAGCCACTTGAGACAGACAATAATGTTGTTCATCCTACGTCTGTCTAACCTCTGAGTGTTCAAGCATGTGGAGAGTTGCAGTCCTACATTAAGGAAGGATATTGGACTGCTTTATAGAGTCTCAGGTTTTTGCTGCCATTGTCTATAGAGTCCCTACTGTTCTGTGATAGTGTAAACTATCACAGGTGTTGAATTTCAACTTCAGCTCTGCTACATCTATATATAAAACCCATAGTCATGTATTATGGAGATGTAGGGATCCCCTGTGAAGCCCTATGTTCCTCCGAATGCATGGCTCTCCATAATAATAGTTTGTTTTGCATGGATTATATATGCTCCATGTTTTAGGGATGCATAACACTGCCATGTGCATGCACCCTTGAAGAGATGTTTGCCAAAATGTGTAGTTTTACTTAGTGCTGCAGGTTAATCAATATAATTACCTTAAAAGGGGTTTTCCGTTATAAACTATTGATGGTCTGTTTACAAGATATGCAATCAATACTGGATTGGCAGGGGTCTGATGCCTGGGAACGTCTTTGTGCTTGTACACTAAGCTGTTTTCTAGAGGAAGCAGACAGCTCCATTCTCACTGTAGTGGCCAGGCTTGGTATTACAGGCAAAGTTCTCATTGATGTGAATGGCCTGCAATACCAAACCTGGCCACTGCAGTGGGAATAGAGCTGTCTAGTTTCTGCAGAAATCAGTTCCATACAAAAAGCACTGAGCCTGTAAATAGCTAACAAGTGGGGTTTCCGGCCGGCGAACTCATACCAATCTACTATTGATGGCCTATCCTGAGGTTAAGCCATTAGTAGTTTATAACTGGATAGCCCATTTTGCCCACGTGCCTGGAATTTTTTTTCACTACAGCCTCAAATGTGTTAAAATAACAAAAACAGGGGTATTTACACTTTCTTTGCCAGAAGTGTAATAGCCGATTCAGCTCTCATTGATTTCAATGGGAGTAAAGCCAACTGGGACACTTCTGCTGCCATCCCCTATGAAGCACGTCTAGCCCATTGCTCTGGCAGCGGGCTGGGTGATCAGGGGATCACTAGGGATCCAGTGCAAGATCTCTTGCGAATAACTATTGATGAAGTGTCTTGAGGATAGGTCATCAATAGTTTTTGCCTGAAAAATTGCTTTTATTTACCACTTGGCCCAAAAGTAGCTTAGTCCAATTGAAGTGAATGGAACTTAGAAGCTATACCAGGCACAATCACTGTGCAATGGATGGCGCTGTTCCTATTATGCATTAAAGAGGCCATGACAGTCACTGGAGCACTGCAATTTCTATAAACAGCTGATCAGTGGGGTTTCCAGAGTAGGAGTTCTCCATCAATCATTCTAAAATCAGATCATCAGTATTGGAGTCCCAGACATCATCCCCTTTAACTCAAAGACATATCACAATAATTGAATGACAAACTCAGCTCTGCTGCATCTTTATGTTGATATTTTTCAAGTTCTCATTTCAAAAGCTCTCCAGATGATGTTCGCTGGTCCCATGGCAGGTTCATCAGGGCCATTAGAATGTGGGAGGTGCAGATGGCAGCTAATCCTTTCTTCTTTCTCCTGCTGGGGTCCCATTATGTGGCTGCTGCTGCTGCTGGAGGCTTCATTTCCAATTCAGAAGGGGCGAGTTTAGGTAGAGCAGGAAAGTCTTAGGCAAGAGACAGACCTTGGGAGACAGAGGGAATTCTACAGGAGATGCTTGAGATCTTCTCAATAACTGGGCAGAGGGAAGAATTGTCCAGCACAAGACAGACCATTTATGGTGGAACTTCAAGGACCCCCTGGAGGAGGAGAAGGTGCTGACCAGCACTGCAAGCCTCCTGCTGCTTATCTGACCTCATGTGGACAAGTGTATCACAGGCTGCTTGGGACATCGCTGGTTGGATGTGGACCTGTTTCTGATTCACTCATGGCTTGATGGGGTCTTAAACTTTACATTGACCCTGCACATGGGAATATACCTCCAACTATTGACCTTTCACATGGGATTATAATTCTTTGCACTGCCTTTTTATGGGATTATAACTCTTTGCACTGATTCTTCACATGGGATTATAATTTTTTGGTACATTGGCCTTTTATATGGGATCATTCGTCATCTTCACTACTGAACATGGAGCTACAGGTTCTGTATGGAGCTATATTGTGGGTCCTCCTACCCCCTACTCTTATAGCAGGTAATGATTACCATCCTTCTAGCCATCTTTCAGGCTTGCCTTGATGTTATAGTCCTGTTACAGTAATAGGTTGTTGAAATGATGTTACTGGCATAGAGATATAGCAGAGCTGAGTTTGTCATTGTAGGAGACTTCAGTTTTACTGATGCAGCCCCTTAACATCCCGTGTTATCCCTATACGTTATTAGGACAAGAAGGTAACCTACCTCATTATCTTAATGACCATCGTGCTATGGTTTTACATAGGACTGTCGGGAAACCTACTGCAATGTGTTAATGAGTTATTACAATGTGGTTTTACATGAGACTACAATGTGAAACAAGCTAATTCAACTCTGCTACCTCTGTGTTACATTTTAAACAATTGTTATTATTCTATAGTTGGTAAATATTGTAGTATTGTGTTATTGGGTTGTTGCTGGAGGATCGGGGACTTATATGTAACTGAATGCTTGGAGATATTGAGTATTTGTTACATTGTAGCTTCACTCTGGAAGAAACTATTCAACTAAAACTAGAGAGGTAGACAACCCTTCTATCTATCTATCTGTCTATCTATCCCATATCTATCTATCTATCTCATATCTATCTATCTATCTATCTATCTATCTATCTATCTATCTATCTATCTATCTATCTATCTATCTATCTATCTCATATCTATCTATCTATCTATCTCATATCTATCTATCCCATATCTATCTATCTATCTATCTATCTATCTATCTATCTATCTATCTATCTCATATCTATCTATCTCCTATCTATCTATCTATCTATCTATCTATCTACTATCTATCTATCTCATATCTATCTATCTATCTATCTATCTATCTATCTATCTATCTCATATCTATCTATCTCCTATCTATCTATCTATCTATCTATCTATCTATCTATCTACTATCTATCTATCTCATATCTATCTATCTATCTCATATCTATCTATCTATCTATCTATCTATCTATCTATCTATCTATCTATCTATCTATCTATCTATCTATCTCATATCTATTTATCTATCTATCCCATATCTATCTATCTCATATCTATCTATCTATCTATCTATCTATCTATCTATCTATCTCATATCTATCTATCCCATATCTATCTATCTATCTCATATCTATCTATCTCCTATCTATCTATCTATCTATCTATCTATCTATCTACTATCTATCTATCTATCTCCTATCTATCTATCTATCTATCTATCTATCTATCTATCTATCTCATATCTATCTATCTATCTATCTATCTATCTATCTATCTATCTATCTATCTATCTATCTATCCCATATCTATCTATCTATCTATCTCCTATCTATCTATCTCATATCTATCTATCTCATATCTATCTATCTCCTATCTATCTATCTATCTATCTATCTATCTATCTATCTATCTATCTATCTATCTCATATCTATCTATCTCATATCTATCTATCTATCTATCTATCCATCTCATATCTATCTATCCATCTCATATCTATCTATGTATCTATCTATCTATCTATCTATCTATCTATCTATCTATCTCATACCTATCTATCTATCTCATATCTAGCTGTCTATCTATCTATCTATCTCATATCTATCTATCTATCTCATATCTATCTATCTATCTATCTATCTATCTATCTCATATCTATCTATCTATCTATCTATCTATCTATCTATCTATTTAATATCTATCTATTTATCTATCTCATATCAGTGTGTCTATTCATTTATCTACCTACCTACTTAAGCAAGTTCCTACTTACATTTCTACTGATGGATTTGAAAACTCTTACTGTGCCCTAACTCTCCTTCTCTATGGGGTAGTAAGAGTATGTTTTGGGTTTTAATGCATATTGAATTATTGGATCATTAGATTATTACATGCTTCAAATAATACACACTATATATTAAACAGGTTAATTAATGCAGGTTATCTCCTGACCCAGTAACAGTACTTGGCTATTAGCCTGAAAACAACACGTGAAAGATTAGATAGATAGATAAATATGAGATAGATGGATAGATATGAGATAGATAGATAGATAGATAGATATGGGATAGATAGATAGATAGATAGATAGATAGATAGATAGATATGAGATAGATGGATAGATATGAGATAGATAGATAGATAGATATTAGATAGATAGATAGATAGATAGATAGATAGATAGATATGAGATAGATAGATAGATAGATAGATAGATAGATAGATATAAGATAGATAGATAGATATGAGAGATAGATAGAGAGATAGATATGAGATAGATAGATAGATGTGAGATAGATAGATGTGAGATAGATAGATATTAGATAGATGTGATAGATAGGAGATAGATAGATATTAGATAGATATGAGATAGATAGATATTAGATAGATTTAGATATGAGATAGATAGATATAGATATGAGATAGATGTTAGATAGATAGAAAGATAGATATGAGATAGATAGATAGATAGATATGAGATAGATAAATATAGTGTGTTGCAGGGATAACTTTGTAGGTGCAGCAGAGTTGTACTTTTCTCTCTGCTGAGATAACTGTCTCCTCCATATAATAACCCCCAGCAGGTTACTATACAGAGCACTACGTGTGTGAGATAACCGAGAGCTGTCATAATTCCTCCAGAAATGTCCATTCCTGCAGCTATTGAGAGGTATATAAAGCCTTCTATATAAGCTGCCTCCACTACACATATGTGTATGATCTGATCTATTCAGGGTCAGCTCCTCAATAGACAAGTTAACAATTAGCGTCTCTTCTTCGTGCGCAGTCCCAGCGCCAGACGATGTGTGTGATTCTGCATAAAGTCATGTCTAATGACTGTTTATCTACTCGCACTTCTTCCTAATGTGTAAATATTTGGGGCTGTTTCTTACACCAGGCAGATCTGTGTGTCCGGAGGGCCAGGTGGTGGAGTGCGCTGCGCACCAATTACCATTTCCTAAATTAATCCGTAATGTGCCCAGATCATACAGAAGGGATTTATTACTGAGCGTGAGCAGCCTGACATTGTTACAATATAAACACTTCTAATATATACCTTATTACGCATCTAAAAATATCAGCCCCTCTGCAGTCAGTGTGGGCTAAATTATGCCATTCCATTTCCAGCGCCGCCGCTCTTGGAGTGTAAAATTAAAACCATACTTTTTTTGTACAAATTGCATTAGTATATTTTAGAGCCAGGGGTGTAGCTACAGGTTCATGGACCCGGATGCAAGAGTTCAGCTTGGGCCCCTCCAAACAGCTCTGCAGCTACTTGGTTGGAACCATGGTAGTAATAAAACCCCCCTGTGCCCTTTTGTAGTAATAGAGCCCCCCTGTGTAGCATAAAGCCTCCTCTATGTGTAGCTGTTCTCCGCTCTGGCAGCATAACAGGTGGGGTGATCACAGTGATCCTGTGTGATGGAGCAGGTAGAAGTGTTAATGTGCATACAGCTTGGATGGTCGGGGAGTGTGAAGAAGAAAGGGAAAAGCCCAGCTATGTCAGTGGCGATGGGGGGCCTCTGGGCCCCCCTAGCTTAGAGGACCAGATGCAACTGCAATGCTGTGACATCTATTGCTACACCCCTGTTTAGAGTTTGACTGAATTGCTCGATCTCATAACGTGTGTAGCCCATCGTGTGGACGTCCTTATCTCAGTGTCCGATTACCCTCCCCAATTACTGGAAGCTATAGGAGCAACATACACAAGACTGAAGTCATGGACAGAGAAGGGGAGCAGAAAGCTGAGAAGGGTTTTTTGAAAGTAGGCGACTGACTGAGTGACCAAAGATAAGAAGTGCTCCATAATCTTTAACATGGTGATTCCAACCCATTGTAGCACATTCAACTGCATGAGAGTGAGATTAGGCCTCATACACATACTCCACCACGCCACATCGATGGGGCAAATCCATATGGAAATGCCCAATGCCAAAACCATGTCAAGAATTGGCATGTCGATTCTTTTTTTCCTGCGGCGTAGATTTCAAATAGTAGTTCTTACGGCGCACATTTCCATAGCTATGGATATAATGACCTGGATTTTGCCACTGATTTGTGAAAGCTGCCTAAAAGGAAATCCGTCTTTTTTGTCCATAGTAACCAATCCCAGCGCAGCTTTCATTTCTTATGTGCTGTGATTGGTTGCTATGGGCAATAAGTAGAGATTTTCTTTCAGTCAGCTTCCTGTCATATGACGGCTTCAGAGCTGTAATTTGGCTGTTACAACTACAACGAAATAGCAGAACCGGCCTCAGACAAGTAGAAGTGGCATTTGACATACATTGATGTCAATGGTGGGAATGTTGCTTATGATTTGCGATCTGTGACCAAAGTCCAACATCTGGTTTCGCAGTCACGTTAGGCTGCAATTCGTAACAAGACACCATTGATAATCACTGAATGAAGTGTCACGTGTGACACTTCTCACTATTTAGCCCTAGCCTTAATGGGCCACTCTGGCAAAAACACACTTTTCCATCTCTTCCCCCCTCATCTGATAGCTTGTTACACTCTGGGGGTCTCCTCTGCATACCATAGTCATTTTTATACAGTACACCCCCCTGTCTGATGCCTATCAGCCGCAATCTTGAGAGTAAGATTTTTTTACTTTCACATCTCTCCCATAATGCATCCGCCCAGAATTAGCTAGAGACTGTGCCATTTCTAACTGCTGGGGGACAGTTTGATTATCATTACCTTCTATATTCCCCTAAATAAGCAGGAGACCCTAAGTATACAGTCAGGAGGATGAGCTGTGATCTCCGCTATTATAACTGTGTGACAGAAGCTGTACAATTATTATCAGTAACTGTGATATAAGTGTTCTTTTCCTCCTCTAGGCAGTTTCTGTGGTAGGGTCCATGCAATTGTATCACAAAGACTGAGGAACTGACTAGAAACTGAACACTTAACCCCAAGTAGATCTGAGCTGGTCTGACCTGACATCACATGACCATCTGAGGGAAGAGAGGCAGAGAGCTTCAGATAGAGAGCAATAACCAGCTGACTTATGTTTATTGGGGGTATGGCTATATAATAAGTAAAAAAAACTTTGTGAGTGTCTTAGAAACCTGCTTTTGTTCTTCCGGCTGCCTATCGCAGAGCATTTCGTAGAAATTACGCCCTGAATAACAAGCCGCACTTATTTTCTTCAGGTCCCTTAAAATGACAAGTCAGTATTATTTTTCCTTTCTGAAAGTCACGTAGCAAAATATAAAAGCAACCCGCCATGTCAGAAGAAAAATCTATAACAGTATTGTCAGAGCGCGCTGGCCGCAGCCTTGAAGCGAGCACAGCTGCGCAATATTCTATATCCACCGCTGCTCAAACAGACACGCTGTCATTTCTACAATGCAAAGTTTTATCTGCTTAGAAAAAGCAAAAATAACAAATTTTCCTCATTCAGAAGAAAAATTGGTTCAGTATTTCTGAATGACGGATGTAGAATACAAACTGCGTAACAAAAAGTTTCTGATTAGTTCTTTTATCAGCCTTGGTTGGGGGGGGGGGGGGCAACACTGCTTAGGGAGAGCACCAAGAAATGAGTGAGGAGACTTATAAGGCTATTCATGCTCCTCTGGGAAATATGCAAATAAGGGAGATGGAAGAATACCTCTGCAGCGCCACCTATTGGATGGCAGCGTTCCTTCAAATCAATGCTTGCCCCCTTATACAGGTTTACTAACCTTGTAACATTATTGACTTTTAGGATTCAGCTTTAAGGTAACTTGTGGTCACTTTAAAGGGGTTTTCCATGGAATCCTTAGGATAGGTCATCAATAGTTGATTGGCTAGGTTCCTTTGCTCGGGACGCTGACTGATCAGCTGATTTTGCAACCGCTGTCAGCACTGCAATTACACAGGGGTTGGAACAAAAGTCTTTATTCTGACCTTTGTGTAGTGGCCGGCGCTTGTAACTGCAAGTGCGTCTCTTATTGGACCTTGTTTGATGAGCTGATTGTGTGCCCGCGGACAGCGCTGCAGTTACACAGGGGTTGGGTCTGAAGCAGTGGAAATCTCTGCATCGACCTCTGCGTAGTGGCTGGTGCTTGTAACTGCAAGCGCGGCTCTCAATGCAAGTTCCTGTAATTGCAGGCATGGCTCGCATTCATTTCAACGAGAGCTGTGCCTGTAGTCACAAGCACCGGCTACTACACAGGGGTGGGAGCAGAGACTTCCACTCCACCCCTGTGTAATTGCGGCGCTGTCAGCGGGCGCACGATCAGCTGATCGGTCAAGGTCCCATGCGATAGACCTGAGCCGATCAACCATTGATAACCTATCCTGAGGATGGATCATCAATGCTATTTCCCCTGGAAAACTCCTTTAACTAACTGGATAGGATGGGGGCCATCACAAAAATTTGCACGTGGTCCCATAGAAGTGAGTTAGAGTGGTCCCATAGACTGGAGTGGTGGTCACATACACTCCCTGCAGCTCTATGCGCAAGGGGCCAATCAGATGCCTTCTTTGGAGTCAATCAGATGCCTTCTTTGGAGTCAATCAGATGCTTTCTACCTTTGAAAAAAAATCCAACTTTGCTGCTAAAAAGTTTTACACAGTACTGTATGTAATACTATGACAGCCACTAGATGGCAGCGCAGGGAGAACATAGACTATACTATAGTGCATTGTTAGCTAAATTAAACTTCCCCAACTCAGAAGCCACTGGAGGGCGTTCTGCTGCGCCATATGAGATGAAGTTCAGACAACGGCTACTTCAGACGATATGCTTGCCATTTCTGAAAGAAAAACATTTTAGTAAAAAAGTCGCCAATAGGTGGCGCTGCAGCGGATCATGTCTACCATAACAGACCTGCATCAGTGTCAAGGCCCGTGTCACACAAACATATTTGTACAGCCGCGTGAGTGAGCCCTAAAGCTAGGACTATACGGTGACTCTGGCCATGGCATGGGTTGAGCGACAGTGTAGCTCTTAGCCTGTGTATTACGCGCATACTCAAGATTCCGTCTTATGCGAAAGGTCCCTTAAACATACTAATGAGGCCAACAAGCCCAATTACAGCTATACTTATGTGTAGGGCGTGTTTTTTTTAACCCTAACGTTTCCAGAATCCACAGCAGTAGTAAACAGTTCACTTCCAGCTAGAACCGAATGGCGTCTTTTGGCCATGACACGGGTTACCCAACTAAAAATCACTGTGTAGACGTACAACCTTGCACTCACGTTGTAGTGAATGGGGCTGTAGTGCGAGTTGTCTTGGGGTAAACCAAATAGTTCAATTCAACCTCCGTACACCCTAATGTTTGACTTTCAGAGAGGTCGGATAATTGGCATGTTCAAAATGGGAGCCTCACACCGTGAAGTCTCCCGAAGGGCTGGCCGTAGAGATTGGTTACTCGATGGACACAGGAAGGCCCTATATCTAAGTGAAAACCACCAATTATACCAAACGGGTGACTGCAGCACAGATCCGAGCAGCGGTTGGACGACTGTAAACCGCTTGAAGCTGGGTTGTATTCTCGGACCCCCATGCAGTCAGTCCCGTTAACCCGATTTCACTGCCAGCAACAACTATCCTGATGCAACTTGACACATGAATGGAGAATAGTTGTGTTTAGTGACGAGTCCCGATTCCATCTGGGGCAAAGTGATAATCGTCAATCTATCTGTTGGCGTTTTGGAGAAAGAGGCCGCCCAGAGCAGAGGTCCAACCCCGGGAGTCATGGTTGGGGGGCAATCAGTCATGACAGCAGGATAGAGTTGGTGGTAGTTGAAGGCACAATAACTGACTGTGAGTATATGGACGGAGAGGTACACCCTCTTGTCATACCCTTCATGACCATCATCCAAAATGGTAGCTTCCAACAGGATGTCCATCCACATACTGCAACCATGACAGGAGACACCTTGCAAGGTGTTACGACTAGAGATGAGCGAGCATGCTCGGTTAAGGAAATTACTCGAGCGAGCAACGGCATTTTCGAGTAACTGCCTGCTCGTCCGAAAAGATTCAGGGGGTAGCGAGGGTGGGTGGGTACGGGGGGGGGGGCAGATCTCTCTCTTCCCCCCTACTCCCCCCCGTTCACCCCTGCTCCCCTGGCAACCCCCCGCTCACCCCCGCCACCCCCCGAATCTTTTCGGACGAGCAGGCAGTTACTCGAAAATGCCGATACTCGCTTGAGTATTTTCCTTAACCGATCATGCTCGCTCAACTCTAGTTACGGCCATGGATTGGTCCGCACAGTCACCAGTAAAGCATACCTGGCACAACATAGGTAACCGCATTATGTCACATGACAACCCACCACAAACTGTACAACAACTGGCTGCACAAGTCTTGTAGGTATGAAGAGACCCCAACAAGATACCCAAACGATGGATCCAAGAGCGTACGGGTGCTCATGGTAGGCACGCTTCTCACAGTCCGCTATCACGTATCCTGGGTGAGACCGGTCTTATACAACCGCGTGCCCCAAGAGTCACGCATATGGCATGCAGCAAGTACGCAATGACATTGTACACTTGCTGTATACCGCCAATCCCCATGCATCATCGTAGAGTATATGTGCGTGTAATATGCACCAAGACAGTGCGTGCCACAATTTGTCTTGCGAGCGTAGTTCGCGCAATTCATGCGAGCTCCAGCATGCCAGCCTACAGCAGATGGGTACAGGGTTTCGCGCACGTGATACTTTGTGACCAGCCCAGGCTGACTCTCTACAGATCCGCCAGGCTTCATGAAGCTCCACCAATTCCTTGTGACTGTAACACTTGTGTTTATTTATTTGTATCACTTTGTATCTTTTTATGTATTTACGTTTTGCTTTATGTATTTTGTGATCTGCTTCTTGTAGTTCCCGGCCAGTAAATCCTCTCTCATCTGTTCGCGCCCGAGGTGGCGGAGTTGGCTGTAGTCATTGTTCCGGCTAAGGACATGGATTTAAAGTTGGGAGGGAAGCCTATTATTATAGCTGGCAGCCTGCGCTTCCCCCTATAGACAGGCCTGTGTTTTAGATGGCTCCATACTAATTTACAGCTTAACTCCTTGCACCACCTCTTAACCCATCTGCTGCGGAGAGGAGATTATAGTTGTTGCAGCACCTGAGTCAGGGCGGTCAGCTGAGCCCCCGCCATTGTTCTCCGGGATAATGCGCTTCTTGGGTGCTGAGCTTTTCAATGAGGCGGCAGAATGGAGTCGCTCATTGTCTCATGCGCTGCTTGTGCCTTGGGTTATGAGAGCCGCTCCAGTGTCACTCGCCTTTTGTCTCATTCGCAGTCGATTATTGCAGTTTACTTCCAATAAGCCAACTTGTAATTTCCCGTTCCGCAGGCCAGATGGATTTCAGATGAGTCCGGGGTGTATTATCGCCATACATGTTCGCTCACGCGTTTAGGACTCCTTTGTTTTTTTTTTTTGCCTTTTGCAAAGTCAATTAAGAGTTACAAAGTAAAAGTGCAACAGAGACGAGTTTGTCAATGGTATGAAGAAATTTAGGAGGTGGAGCTGAACTCCAGAGAAGCAGCAGAGCTGAGTTTGTCAGATAGAGCTGGACTTCATAATGGCTTGGCTTTACATTTGATGACCCCCTGTGTGGTTTCGTCTATTGACGCCCCTTCCATATGGTGTATGGTAAAGGCATAACTAAAGGCTCGGGGGGCCCAGATGCAAAATTCAGCATGAGGGGGGGGGGGGGGGGGGGGCTCTCACAACTTTCCTCTGGATTGATGCAACACCAGTAGGAGGGGGCATTGCGAGAATCTCAGAAAATTGGGCAGAGGCTAAATGTAGGGGACCCCAATGCAGATTCTGTAACATGCCCCCCCCCCCCCCCCTCCAAATGTGCCATTTATAATACTGGTGCTTTGTTATATGATAGGAGGACCTTTGGGGCCCCCAAGGCTCTAGGGCCCGGTAGTGACTGCTACCTCTGCAACCCTATAGCTACGCCCCTGATGTATGGTCATAGCCATACTGTGCCTAAGGGTACATTCATGCATAGCAGAACCACTGCAGAATCTCTACAGTGGAAAACGTTTGCCAATATCTGCGCCAAATTCCATTCGGCGCATATTTTGACGCTGATCTGCACCAAAATACGCAACATCAAATATTGGTGCAAAAGCAAATAACACATTATTTCAATCTGTTTATTTACATCAGCGCTGTTTCTCTCGGTCCTTGATAGAAAAATGTCCTGTTTTGGGGCGATTGTTGTTCACGATTTGCCCATTATTTTCCAAGGGCCCCTTTACACGAGCGTGTTTGTGCACATTTGTGTGTGCGCTAAACATACAGGATAGAATCCACTGATTTCATCAGCACGTTTTGCTTGCGCAAAAAAAATAGCACCTGCTCTATTTTCCTGCGTTTTTTTTCCCGTATTTCAGACATGAAAATACCGGACGACACACGAACAGCACATGGACACACATGGTTCAGTGAGGCATTACACGCAGTTTTTCATGCAGACACGGATTACGTGAAAAACCTCATCGCTTGTCCTATCCTGATCCGTATCACGGAAGAGAATTAGGACGTGCAACTGCCTGTCCCTCTGCGGGCGTCCCTGTGTCGGAGGCTGGGGGTACATTTACGGGGCGAATATTTGACTGTGCATGGTATCTGCACCCCGATTCTGCTTCAAATCCACAACCCGATCCTGTCATTGGTAATCCACGCCGTAGTTTATATGGAGCAGATTTTTTCTGTATTGTGGATTTCCCATCACATTTAGGAAAAAAAAAAATGACGTCACTACTTCACACGGATTCCACGCCATGTGGTTTTTAAAGGCAGATTGCAACCGGAAAAATCAGCCCCATCCTGAGTGTGTGAGCGCACAGAAGCAACATTTTCGGCAGGAGCCTATGCATTGGAATCGGCTCATGGCTTTGATGTGGATTTCGTGTGGAATTTCCCTGCAGATTTCGCTTACTGCATTGCAATCAATGGAATTTGCCATGAGAATCAGTCCCTTTTTCATGTCATTGTAGGATGCCGATTCGAAAATCCGCAGCATGACTATTAGTCGCAGAGGATGTCTTCTGCTGTGAGTGAACAGGATTTGTGAAAACCCCTTTTACTTACTTGTCCTGCTCTTCGTTGTGGATTTGGCAGCCAAAATTCTGCAACAATTCTGCTATGTGTGAACTTCCCCTTACGTACTGTAAGTGGCCAAATAACACTTACAGTACACACTATACAATAGCCTTCATATGTGCTGTACAGGTGTAGCCGAGCTGAGTTTAATAGATGTAGCAGAGCTGACTTTGTCAGATACAATTGAGTTTAATACAGGCCTGGCTTTGTGTTGGGTGAAATCCTGCACTTCTAGTTCTGTTGCTGCACCCCTGCATATGGTGTATACCATACAATGTAGTGCATGCCTCCCAACCGTCCCGGATCCCGCAGGACAGTCCTAGATTTTGGGGGCTGTCCCAGGAGGCCTGCTGAATGCCCCATTGTCAATAGCATACGGTCAGCAGTCAGCTCCATCATTCACCTTGCCGCCGCTAGCAGTTGCAATGCAGCAATGTCATTGTGCCTGCCGGTCTGCAAAACGGACCCACAGAGGAGACCTGTAGGGCGACCGCCTCCATGGGAGTGGGGCTAGGTTTTAGAGTTGTTATTTTAAAGGTTGGGTATTAAAGGGATGTCACTCGCGGCGTTTTTCTGTATGGGAGCATTAAAGGGGCATCTTACTGTAGGAGGGTTGGGGGGGCACTTTTTGAAGGGGCATTAAAGTGGCATTATACTGGTGGGCATTTTTCTGTGTGAGGGCATTAAAGGACCACCATATTGCAGGAGGGCATTTTTTTCTGTGCTGGGGCAGGGGTATCATATTGTAGGGAGCATCACTAGGGGCACTTCTTCTTTGTAGGGGCATGTTTAGTGTGTTGCAGGCGTCACTGGGACACTTTTTGTGTGGGAGTATTTTTACTATGTTGGAGACATCCCTACTATGAGGGGGCATTAACTGGGCATTCTACTGTGGGGGGCATGACTAAGACTCATTTCTATGTATTGTACTAAGGAGCAAGCTTTACTGTGTGAGGGGGGGGGGGGGGAGCATATTAACTTATTCCGCTTCTGATCGATTCACAATCTGATTGGTTGTTTGGGTTGTCTGATTCACCAAACAACCAATCAGGTTGCGAATTGAGCAGGAGTCTTGTGGAATAAGTTAATATGCCATTACGGTGAGAGGGCACTATTACTATTTGCCTCATAAAAAGGGCACCATGAAAGTGGGAGCACTATTACTATTACTGTGTGGAGGCACAAAAGGGTCTGGACAGGGGTAGAGGTAGGGCTTAATCTTAAAGGGGGTTTCCAGGGAAAATACTATTGATGACGGTGCCCCAAATACTCCGGGGTTGGCACTGGTAATTGCAAACACAGCTGTCATTGAAATCATTGAGACCCCAACCTGCAGTTACAAGTGTTGACCACTACAGAAGGGTCAGAGCAGCAGCGCTTTCGCTTCGACCCCGGAGTATTTGCAGCAGTGTCAGCAGCTGCTTGATCAGCTGATCGGCTGGGATCCTGAGCGGTGCGCTCCAGCCAATCGATAGTATTTTTCCTGGAAAACCCCTTTAAAACTAACGTGCTGCGATGCCCTATGTGTTGCCCTTCTTTTCTGCACTGCTAAGCTGGAAGTTACAATATGAAGCTTTGTTAGAAGTGCCACATTCTGTGGGATGGCGCCCAAATAATGCCATCTGTTGGTCAAACCATAATGTATGTATCTGTTGTTTTACCCAGGCCTGCAGGTAAAACTAAGGTGTAAAATAGTTGTTCTATGACACAATCGGCTCTGCTGTGTTGGTACTGTGGAGGTGGACAAATAGAGATGGCACATGAGTATGCATTGGTAGTCTAAGGGCTCACTCACACGGGCGTATGTGTCTCGCGTATTGTACACGTAAGTTACACGCCTGTAAAATACGCAGTATACATCAAGTACGCCGATGTTAAATCCCCATATAGGTGAGCAGCATGTTTTTTTTCACCTGCGTATTATTACCCTCAGGGGTCTGAGGGTCCCAAGAGAAATCAATTGGCTTTTACACCACCTATTACGCATATGAATATTACACCTGTAATATGCAAGACATATAATCCCCAGTTAGTGAGCCCTAAGGGGGTCTTCACATAGGTGTATGCGCAAAAACACTCATGATAGCGTGACTTTTTCTGCAGTGAAGGTCACACTATTTCGTGTGTTTTAGCGCATTTTACTGTATTTTTCGCACTGCCGGGGACGTGATGTAAAAGGTTGTGCAGCCTGGTTAGTCCCCGGTGTTATTGATTTCCCTGTGAAGTTATGCAGTTCATTGCGCCATTTCATTGGGATCGCCCCCCAATAGACTCCTATCATGCCTTTGGTGCACAGAAACGTGCAAAAATGGAGCACGTCACTTTTTTACGTTCGGCACTCGTGTGAATCGCTCTACCTGCTACTGTGACTGGTCAGCACTGCTCAGGTGGGCTGCACTGGTCAATCAAACCAGAGTCCTGGATTAAAGGTGTTTTATAAGTTATTTTGGTGGTCCGACGCCACGACATCTGACGGGTGACGTCCTGTAAACCTGTCATACGGGCCTCTAATAAAGAAGGTTTACGGGACGTCACTGATGACATCCCTGCCAGCCCCCAATGGGTAAATAACCCACCTCGCCACTGCCGTCAATGTAAATGGAAGGCCAGTGCAGCAACCAGCGGCAGTGAGTGAGGTACATTTTTTTAATATTATTACATACTCCATCCCCCACTGCCACCAATGTTGGGGTTCTCAGAAAACCCCTTTAATCATGCACGAGCAGTGCACAGTGTGCATCAGGTAGTCAGAGAAGCCGCTGCGGCCGTCCAGGTCTGTCCCTTTAAGGAGATGATTCAAAGGGAATGGCATCAAACATTCCTCATAGTCCTAGGGCCCAATGTTCAGATGTAGCAGAGCTGTATTTGTCCTTTACTCTTTAGGGCTGCATCCTTTCCACATCATGATATTGGTAAGATGTAGGTCTGCCTGCAGTCCCGTGAAAGAAGCGCACAGGGTCATATTGTGCCAAATGGCAACTTACCAGCTCTGCTACATGGGTGCAATGTAAGTCATCAGTGCAGAGCCCTGAGGATTGCCGGGGATGGGAATGAGCTAGATGACGGCACATCTGCAGGAGGTAATCTCCACTACAATGGGAGCGCTCACACAACTGCTCAGGAATAATTGTGAGGAGACTAAATATAGGAAGTCATGAGGGCGCCGCGTCATAATATTATCCTCCAGGATGAGGAAGGCCCGAGGCGGAATATAGAGAGAGACCACAGGTGAGGCGCAAACTGGGGATGACAGCAGCCCTTTCATCTGTCTCATCTGCTGATGCTCAGTGCCAGGCCCTCTAGTGGCCAGAGGAAAAATCACATCTATCTCTCATATTTATATATCTCATATCTATCTATCTATCTATCTATCTATCTATCTATCTATCTATCTATCTATCTATCTATCTCCTATCTATCCATCTATCTATCTATCTATCTATCTATCTATCTCATATCTATCTATCTCTCATATCTATCTATCTCATATCTATCTATCTATCTCATATTTATCTATCTATCTATCTATCTATCTATCTATCTATCTATCTATCGCATATCTATCTATCCACCTATCTATCTATCTCTTATCTATCTATCCATCTATCTATCTATCTCATATCTATCTATCTATATATCTATCTATCTATCTCATATCTATCTATCCATCTATTTATCTCATCTCTATCTATCTATCTCATATCTATCTATCTATCTATCTATCTCATATCTATCTATCTATCTATCTATCTATCTATCTATCTATCTCATATCTATCTCTTATCTATCTATCTATCTATCTATCTATCTATCTATCTATCTATCTATCTCATATCTATCTATCTCTTATCTATCTATCTATCTATCTATCTATCTATCTATCTATCTCATATCTATCTATCTATCTATCTATCTATCTATCTATCTCATATCTATCTATCTATCTATCTATCTCATATCTATCTATCTATCTATCTATCTATCTATCTATCTATCTATCTATCTATCTCTTATCTATCTATCTATCTATCTCTTATCTATCTATCTATCTATCTCTTATCTATCTATCTATCTATCTATCTATCTATCTATCTCATATCTATCTATCTCATATCTATCTATCTATCTATCTCATATCTATCTATCTCATATCTATCTATCTATCTATCTATCTATCTATCTATCTATCTATCTATCTATCTCTTATCTATCTATCTATCTATCTATCTCATATCTATCTATCTATCTATCTATCTATCTATCTATCTATCTCTTATCTATCTATCTATCTATCTATCTCATATCTATCTATCTATCTATCTCTTATCTATCTATCTATCTATCTATCTATCTCATATCTATCTATCTCATATCTATCTATCTATCTATCTCATATCTATCTATCTCATATCTATCTATCTATCTATCTATCTATCTATCTATCTATCTATCTATCTATCTATCTCTTATCTATCTATCTATCTATCTATCTCATATCTATCTATCTATCTATCTATCTATCTCTTATCTATCTATCTATCTATCTATCTCATATCTATCTATCTATCTATCTATCTCATATCTATCTATCTATCTATCTCATATCTATCTATCTATCTATCTATCTATCTCATATCTTTCTATCTATCTATCTATCTATCTATCTATCTATCTATCTATCTATCTATCTATCTCATATCTATCTATCTATCTATCTATCTCATATCTATCTATCTATCTATCTATCTATCTATCTCATATCTAACTATCTATCTATCTTTCTATCTATCTATCTCATATCTATCTATCTATCTATCTCATATCTATCTATCTATCTATCTATCTATCTATCTATCTATCTATCTATCTATCTATCTATCTAGCTATCTATCTAGCTATCTATCTATCTCATATCTATCTATCTATCTATCTATCTATCTATCTCATATCTATCTATCTATCTATCTATCTCATATCTATCTATCTATCTATCTATCTTCTCTCTCTCTATCTATCCATATTTACACCATAAGGGTGACTACCCACTACAGTTTTTATTTTTACTGCGAAATAGGCAGCATTTTTTTTTTCTGCAGGGGTCTATGGGACTTGTAATGTTAAAATCACGCAATTTACCGCGAAATCATGATTTTGCGCGATCGCGATTAGTCCCATAAACCCCTGCAGAAAAAAAAAGCTGCGAATTTCACAGTGAAAAAAAACTGTAGTGGGTAGTCACATTAAGGCTATATTATTATTTTGGGGATCTGGATGAAAAAATACCCCCTTTCTAATGCAGATTATTTGCAAACTCCCAGTGGATTTACCAAGTGCAAATCCTTGCTATGTAAACATTCCCTAACATATAGCTGCCTGGCTACACCACTAGGGGGTGCACTGCTTACATATTTATACCACTCCCATTGAACCCATTGAATGCAGTCAGCTCCCCCTAGTGGTGGCTGCTGGTAAATATTATTTGATCTTTTAAGGAATGACACTGATCCCATGGGCTCTACGACAGTCACTGTAGGTCACTTGTTACATTCTGTATATGGAGACCCCCACGGAGTTACTGGCGGTGAGGCCCTTTTCCAGTTCTTTCTGGCCTCCCATGATTACGTGTCCCTCTGTAATTTGCATAATTTTTTCACTTATATCAAAAGCAGGAGTTGCAATTTAAGTAAGAAGCTGTTTTGTGCGGCCGCTGCGCCGTCCACGTGTATAATGCTCGGTGTCATCGGGTTTCTTCCTTGGTGAATTTAACAAAACACATTAAATTGAGTAAATGAAGGAAAATCACCGCAGTCCGACGGCTACACAAAGCGCCGCGATAATGAAAATCCTTTTTGCTAAATCCCAAAAAATGAATTTGCATTTTCTCCCTGTCTGATTGCTAAGCAGTAAACAATTAGATCACGTCTAATAGGATTATTCTCACTAAAGCCCGCTCGGTTTTTTAAAATTTTTTTCTTTGTTTCAATGCCGTCAGCTACACGGAGTAAATCATAATGCAGGAGAGTAATAATCCCCGTCCTGCGGCCCTTCAGCTGTTGCACGACTACCGCCCCCAGCACGCCCTGACAACCGCAAGAGGGAGTGGGACTTCTGCACCAGTGGCCACTTCATTGGAGACCCCCCGTCTAGAGACCCCCCCTCCATCTTTTTGCTTTTAGAATTGCAGCAATTCGTCGTGGCGTAGAATCCACCTGGGAATGAAATCATTCTGCAGGAATATCGGCCCCTGCGGACAGCAATGACTGCCCAATACACAGACCGCCCCGTTTTTTAGTTTTCTGCTTGCGTCGTTCTCATTCGCCGTTCATTCGGGGCGTTTACACTGAATGATAATTGTTCAGATTCCCGCTAGATGCAAAAATTTGAACGATTTTTTTGCCCATGTTAAAGGGCTCCTTTACACGAGCGGAAGCGTATTCACACTTGCGAGAGCAGAATGTGATTGCGCTCTGAATGGCGCCCGATCAGGTCCTCTAGAGGGTGGATCCACACTCCTTACTGAATTTTGCTCCTCTACCGGCCCTGTTTACATTGGGCGAGGGCACACCCGCGCCATTTTTGATCAGGCGGGGCAGTCTAATGAGTAGGCGGGCCAGCCTAATTAGTCGCCGGAGTTAGTGATTAACACCGCAAAATCGTGCCGTTACGAGCGCGATTTCATGCACACGGGCACGCATTCACGCACACCCATAGACTCCTATGGAGCTTTGAGTGCGCAAATGCACACAGAAAAGAGCATATCGTGTATTTTCTCCAGCGGCGAAAATGTGCGCAGAGAATCGACCAATGTGAGTGAACCCTTTGAAATCTGTGGGTTTTAATGGTTGCGGTTCCCGCGGCTGAACTTTTGCACCCACGTTCGCGTAATCGGCATGATTAATGGAGGAAATGATGCGTCGCGTTAAAGGGGATGGCGGCTGCCGCTACTCCTTGTTATGTGGCCTATTAGTGTATACTGAGATAATAGGCAGGGGTCCTCTAATATGGAATCATAGGTATCACATTGACTGCTATGTACGCCCTGTAGGGCTGCCATTATCAGAGTACAGGCTGCTCTGTGGTTAGGGGCTCAGGCTAATGTGTTAAAGGGGGAGTCTAGTTTAGAGAAAAAAAGTTTAAAAAGCCAAAAATACAACACCTGAAGGTCTGCAAAGCAGACACGGTCGCCATAGGCACGATCGCCATTTTTTAGTTTAGAGAACCCATTTTCATATAAAATATTAGGAAATTCTCAGTTAATAGCGGGGTCGGGGGGCTTCTGTTCAGGACCCTCATCTCTTGGCCATAGTGGAGAGCAGTTAACAAGAGTGTGTTTCCTTCTGGAAGACTGTCCCGTCCTGCATTATACAGACACCCCATTGATATGAATGGGCACTGTGCAATACCTCATTTCTCCTGTGGGGGTGCTGCTGGGAAATTGAACACTTAGTGCCAGTCTTATATAGTGGAATTGGCTTGGTGTATGTGTTCCTTCATTCATGCTTAGTGCACGTGTACCTATGTAGTATGTATATTAAAGAACTCTGGAACATGTGCAGTAGATGCAAATGAATGTAGAGCCCCCAAGACAGAGGTAGTTGCTTACATACAAGTACATTGAGCCAGGGGCATAACTAAAGGCTCAGGGGCCTGGGTGCAAGAGTTAAGCTGCCCCCCCCCCCCCCCACCTCCATCTGTACCCATACCCAGAGATGTAACTTAAAGCTTCTAGGCCCCAATGCAAGACCTGTAACAGGGCCCCCAACTATAATGCTTTATTCATAGTACTGGGCTTCCTATATGGAGAACTTATGGGCTCCCTAAGGGCGCCCACCCACTGGCGTTTGCGATTTTCGTGCGTGAAAAACGCCGCGTTTTTCGCGGCTTTTCCATTAATTTCCATTGACTTTCATGGGTGCATTAGGAGAAAAATAAGGACACATATGCAACTGACAGTTCCTATGTTAAAAAACGCAACGCAACGCAAAACGCCAGTGGACAGGAGTACATTCAATTCTAATTGCTCTGCAGGAAAAATGCAAAACGCAAAGAAAAAAAAATCGCCAGTGGGTGGGCGCCCTAAAGCTGGGTTCACACTAGGCGTATTTCCGTCGGAAATCCCGCGGTTTGACCGCAGCCGAAACCGCGAGATTTCCGACGGGAGAACCGCCGCGGAAAAACCCGCGGCGGCTTTGAAGCGGCCCGGCCGCTCGCTCTTCCGCTGCGGCTGACGCTCCCATAGAGGAGAGCGCGGCCGCGGCGGAAAGAAAAAAAGAATGGACATGCTGCACATCCTGAAACCGCAGCTGCGGCGGCCGGACTTACCGCAGCGGAGTGGCCGTCCCGTGTGGACGAGATTTCTGAGAAATCTCGTCCACATGGCTGGCTAATCCCGAGATTAGCAGCCGCGGGCGGATTTGCCGTGGCGAAATTCCGCACGGCATTTCCGCGGTAAATCCGCCCTGTGTGAACCCAGGCTAAGGATCATGGGACTGGGTGCAACCACATCCCTCCATCCCCTATAGTTACACCCATGCATTGAGCCACAAAGGTTCACGGGGGTCTGTGCACATGACGTCAGAAGAACTGGCTTGAATGTTACAGTGGGATCATGGGACTGAAGTCCTGATGGGCAAAACTGGACATTTTTGCTACACTGCAAATGGGTTACATATGGAATACAATAAAAGCAGGTTTGGGGTCTCAGAAAATCCCTTTATCATATACAATACTAATAATTAAAATACTTGAAATAAAGACTATAGTACAATGTTTTTAATGTATAATATCCCTGCTTGCTGTCAGTGAATATATGCTTTCTAGTTAACAACTAAAAACTGAAAACCCATACAGGCCTCACTGCAGATTTCTCTAAAACCGCGCTTTTGCTGTTATTCTGTCCAGTTTCAGCAATCCTCTGTGAGCTAAAGACAACACAGCACAAACCTCTCTGCTGTCCTGATTGTTTGTTACAATGTATCAGTGCAGGAAAAATGTATCAGGCTGAAGTCCAGACTGTTCAGGATTGTCTAGACATGATACAAATCAAGCAAGCCCTCAGCTATGAGAAGTGTTACTGTAGATCTGTACATGATTTGGTCCTCTGGATATAAACAAGAATGTTCCCATTCACTGACAGGAAGCGGAAGTATTAAAAATGGTGAAGAATTGAAGCTAAAAGTATATTAAAAAGTTTTACAATTGTGTTTTTATCATCTCATCATCAGTAAATCGTTTATACAGTTCAGTAAAGGTTTTTACATGAAAGTAGCTCTAGGAGTAGCGGTTGCACTGCACCCCTGGTGCCTGAGGGGGCCCTAAAGCTCCTCTGCCACATACTGGATGCCAGTATTAGAAATAGCACATGGAAGCAAGGGGGCCTGGTTACATATTTTGCATTGGGATGCGTCAAATTTCATCTCTTGGTTGTGTTTGCTCTTAGTGACCGAGGTGTAGCTATAATGGAGCAGAGGTAATGGACCCAGTGTATAGTGCCAGTAGCCACTCCGCCACATAAGAAGCCATCAGTATTATAGCAGGTGGCGGTGATAGGGAAGGGGGCTATGAAAGATATGGCATTAAGAAACATTGGTTGAGCAGTTATAATAAGCAGACGGAGAACGGTACAATGCCTCTGCTCTGCCACTTATTGGAGGGCAACTTCCCAGAGTCAATGACATGTCTTCTAACAGGCCTTTTCCTTCTGCAGAATATTCTGGCTTTGGTTTTTCCCCAGTCATTGTTACAAGGCCCATTAGAAGGTTGGTTTATAGAGAAGCTGCCTGCCAATAGGTGGCGCTGCAGATGCATTATTTCATCTCCTATTTGCATACGAAATTTCCCAGAGGAGCATGAATGACCTACAAGTCTCCTCACACCTTCCTGGTGCTCTCCCTAAGGAGAAATGATACCCTTGCCAGCCCTTGTGGACTTCCAGTGAGGGTTTTGCAGCAACATTCTGCAACCCTCTATGTTTAGAGTTTGTCCATATAAACAGCATTAAGTCATCATCAGATGATAGAATTCGCCTCAGTGGTCAGAAGTGGCTGTAGATTGTCTGAGATAGGACTCAGGAGTTAGGCTAGTGGCACACTTGCATATTTTGGGGCTGAGCGCTGTCCGTGGACTTCCGCATAGTCTACATGAAAAAAAAACTCATGGCATGTCCTGTTACTGGCAAGAAGTAGGACTCGCCAATGCCGTTGTTATTGGGCATTTCCGTCAGCCCGCTCAAACCAATGGAGCAGAGGCCATTCATGTGCAACTGTTGCTCCATTCAGTCTCCACGACGCTGCGGGAATGCGTCATCGCTGCACCTCCCCTCGGCGATAAGGAGGAAATTGGAGAGATGATTGGACGTGCACAACGCATTCACCTTCAATAGGACTACCAGGGATATTCGAGCTCATGGACTCAGCTATTTCCGTCAGCCCTATTGAAATGAATGGAGCTGCAGCTGCTCATGTGTGGCCGTCGCTCCATTCAATCTTCACGCTGCTACAGGCAATTGCAGCAATCCCACAGTAATGAGAAGAGGGATCCCCATTCTTGGGATCAGTGGGGGTCTCTGTTACATCCCCACTGGTCAGACGATATTGCCTATCCTGTGGTAGGTGACCAAAGTCAATTTAGCATCTTTTCTCATTAAATGAGTTGTGTGAAGAGTAAAAGTTATTCCCTATCCCTAATTTTTCCGCATGAACCCCAACCGTTCATGACAACTGGGGTTTCATGTCCCCCTGTGTGAATGGAGCAGTGTGAATGAACAGGAAATGTTCCATTCATTTCAGTAGATCTGCTGGAGATTTGGTCCTTGACCTTGGCTATCTCCAGCACTACCACTGAAATGAGTAGAGCCCCGGCATTCTTACTTGACCGCCCCTCCGTTTATTCATTGGCCATTCTTATGATCAGTGAACTGACCAATCAGATAGTTAGATGACTTTATATTTTAGCGCAACGCCTTTAACTCTTTTTTTCCTTCTTCACTAACTTAATTTGTTTAAACCGTGGGGCGTAAAGACATAAATCTCCTGCTTCTTTTTGGAAATCATCTACAAGTAGGCTGTCAATGGATCTCGGTATGGCTGTATCTGTATTCCCAGAGCTGTAGCTAGGCTTTCGTTCACATGGGGCAAAGGGTCAGCTTTATCCTCCTTCTTCCATGGCAAAGTGACCTATTAGTGCCCCCTGGTATCCAGCATCCAGGGCTCATAGCCTCCCTACATCAATGTGTAATCTAAGCTAGCTCAGATTATTTCTTGATTAATTGACAAGTCAACAGTCAAACAGTCTAATTAGCACATAGGAGGAGGAGTCCAGACTACCCTAGACTCCAACAGGCAACGCCGCCAAGCTAGAGTCATAATGAGCCATGCTCCTTGCAGGAACCTCAGGCATGGCATGTCTCTCCCATCATCCCTTTTCCATTGTCTGCCAAACTGGAGGATTAAAACAAATCCCTTGGTGGAATCTAGGAGTCCGTATCAATAAGTGCCGCTCGGCTGTACAGTAAATTGCATCGGATAATCTCCGGTAACGTTATTTATTGCTTGTGCTGCCTGCAGCCAGGAAAATGCCCAAATGTATACAAGTGTATACATGTAAGCGCAATCATTACATGCATCGCTTCACTACAAGAGGAAGCTCCCTTTTCTAGAGATCCCCTTTAACTACTTCCCACTGTCATGAAGTATGTTCTAAGACAGTGTACTGGTAGACCTTAAGAAGTCACTTGACTTTACGGATGTAAGGAGCAAGTACACACAGTTGCTATTTTGTTAGCTGACAAAGAGCTGAGTAATACATATTTCTTACGTCTCTTTACTCGCTGGCTTTTGTTATCTACCACTGTGTTGTTATTGTAAGATGAATCCATGGTATATTCCCAGCACAAAGAACGGTAATAGCTGTACAGAAATCCTTGAATTTGTTGTAAAAGTCACCAGTGTTACAGTTATGCAAAAGAAATTTAATCTCATTGAGTAAAGCAAAACGACATAAAAATGTTTCTTCCTATTGTTATTCACCTATGTCTGAATAAAAACCCACAGTCTACACTTAAAGGTGAAATCCATTCTTAAATATCTGATTTTTTTGCTGAGATATGAATCTTTGAAGTTACAGGCCCAAAGCCTGAGACTGCACTACTGGGAAATCCTGGTGAAAATACGCCCCCTTCCTATCCCAGTCCTGTGCAGTGTTGCGATGAAGCTGTATGACAGACCCGAGGTAGGAAGTACATGTTGTGTTTGGCAATTCACACTTCAGCAAGGCCTTTGCACATGAAGGAAATAAGAACAGGAAATTCCACTAGAATGTCTCAGTAGTGCAGCCTCAGGCTTTGGGTCTGTGACTTCAAACCATCATATCTCAGGATAGAAGATAAATATTGAAAAACGGTTTTCACATTTTTAATGTATGCTAAATGATCATTGTTTCCCTCCTCGGATTGTTTGACCTCCTTCAAATAATTTTTGTAAAAGGATTAGTGTTGAACGCACTGAAAGGGTTGAATCCAGTTTCGGGTCAAACTTTGCCAAAAGTTCAGTTCAGCGCGAAGCCTGGAAGTTAGTTTTGGCTAAAACTGCTAAAATAATAATTGTTCTTCTTCATTTTTTAAAAAAAAAAGCAACAGGAAGTAAAAAGAAAAAGAAGAAGGAAATAAATGGAGGAGAAAAAACAAAAAGGAAAAATGTTTTTCCTTCTGCTTCTCCTCCTTCTTCTCCCCCTCCCCCTTTTTCTTCTTCCTTTCTAGAGATAAGCGAGCACGCTTGTTTAAAGGGGTTGTCCCGCGGCAGCAAGTGGGTCTATACACTTCTGTATGGCCATATTAATGCACTTTGTAATGTACATTGTGCATTAATTATGAGCCATACAGAAGTTATAAGAAGTTTTTCACTTACCTGTTCCGTTGCTAGCGTCCTCGTTTCCATGGAGCCCGTCTAATTTTCGGCGTCTAATGGCCAAATTAGACGCGTTTGCGCAGTCCCGGTCTTCTTCTTTTTTCAATGGGGCTGCTCGTGCTGGATGCCGGCTCCGTGTAGCTCCGCCCCGTCACGTGCCGATTCCAACCAATCAGGAGGCTGGAATCGGCAATGGACCGCACAGAAGCCCTGCGGTCCACCGAGGGAGAAGATCCCGGCGGCCATCTTCAGCAGGTAAGTAAGAAGTCACCGGAGCGCGGGGATTCAGGTAAGCGCTGTGCGGTGTTCTTTTTTAACCCCTGCATCGGGGTTGTCTCGCGCCGAACGGGGGGGGGTTGAAAAAAAAAAAAAAACGTTTCGGCGCGGGACAACCCCTTTAAGGCTGCTGCTCAAGCAAGTAGCAGTCTTTTCAAGTAACTGTTTACTCACCAAAGCAGCATCCGGGAGGCGGTGGGGGAGGAGCGGGAGGGAGCTGAGGGAGAGTGGGAGAGATCTCTCTCTCTCTTTACCCCCCCCATGCTCCTCCCCCCCAGCTGGCCCCCGCCGTCCCCCCCACAACCTGCTCTGGCGAGTACACAGTTACTCGAAAAGACTGCTACTCGCTCGAGCAGCAGCCTTAAACAAGTGTGCTCGCTCATCTCTAATTCTTTCCCTTATTCTTCATCCTTTTTCATCCTTCTACTTCTTCTTTTTCATTCTTTTTCCTTCTTTCTCTTTTCTTCATTAATTTTGCCTTAAAACATTTCAAAAGTACGTGGATACATTCCTGGTTGACATACAAGCGTTATACAGGGCTCTTTCACACGATCAGCATTTTTATGCTCGGCTGATAGTGGCTAAAAATCGCATGAATGAAGAATAGCCGCGATCAAGTCACAATCCTAATTAGCATTTTCTCATCCATTCACACGGGCGGCTGCCGCATGATGGAAAAAGAATACGGTCGGCAGAAATCCTCAGAATAACTATTAATGGTTAAATAGAACTAGCTGTCTTCTTTTTCCAGCATTGGACGCAGCTAAACTCCCCCCCCCCTGCCTTTTTTTTCTACTCCCATTGGCGTTTATGGGAGCTTCCAGTGTATCTTGTCAAAGGGTAGAGCAAGACCTCTCCTTCGAGGCTGCGTTTAAAATCAGTCACCCATTTCGATCACTGATCTGCTATTTTTGCCAGCATGATTTTTTTACGAATCTGAAAATCGCTCATCTGAATGAATACATTGGAAACCAATGCTTCAGATGGTCGCAATTTTGTGACACAACTGCAATAGCTGTCTATATGCAGTCATGTGAATAAGGCCTTGGACTGTATTATACACTAGTTTTAGGTGCATTGGTGGATTTCGGGTTCAGTTCAAACTAATTCGTACTGAGCCAAACTTTTTACCAAAGTTTAGGAAACTGAATTTCAGCCCAACCGACTTTTCAAAAGTTCACTCATCACTAATAATGATATGCGCTTACACTGGGTGAAGACCATCTTAAAATAATAGTCAATGTAACCACAGAGTGACCATGGCTGTTTTTAGCCAAATTTGATCCATAAGAGACATTTATATCTTTTGCCCGTTTCTGGATTTCCCAGATATCACTCAATGCCAATCCCTGTTACTTTTTTTGTATTTTTTGCCTTTTTATGTGGCAGCATTGACATCTCCAACCTCACCCTGATGCCCCTAGTTCATTGAATGATGCTTTGAAAGGAAAGCACATAAATGTCATTTCATCAACAATCAAGGTACATTTTCTAGATGACATTTCCTGCTGAGAACAAATCCTATAGACCACCATGGAAGTGAAGCCATTAATTGACTGTCGGTGGAATTCTCCTCCATAACCGCTCTTCTAGTCTAATTGGCTTTCAATTTACTCCCTATTTTATGCATCTGAAAACTGAGGGTGCTTCTAACCACCTTTTTTTCTAATTAAGTCTCATAATTGGTGGGAATGGGCCATTTGGGAGCTAATGTTTCTTTAGTGGTTAACGGCGAAATGACTAAATGGTGTTTATTCAAAAAAGCTGTTGAAAATTTCACAAAATGTTCACATTTCGAACCCTTCGGTTCAGTACGGGCCATCCATTTTGCTTTTCCCTCACTCTTCTCATTCATTAAAATTCATATAATGCAATCCAATTAGTACACAAATATGTTCTGCTTAGGCACAGGCGTGAACCGTTCAGAGAAAGGATATGAGAAAGAGCTCAAGGTGTTTATTAGTTCCCGATATTAATAATTCACTCCTTTGCATTGTGTCTCTTGCATTAAATTAGTAGGAATCAAATCCACAAATACGTAAAATAAAACTGAAATTGAAACAAACAGCTTGACATCCAGCCTAAGGGAGAATCTAGATTTGGGGGATTGCATTCCATTCTTCATGATTGCAGAAGGTGAATAATTGCAGAATGCTTAAAGTTGTAGAATACTTGGAGAAGAAACATCTGCTTGGAGAATGCAGAACCACAAACTGTAATCCGGTGCTAGATGGTGACATAGATTGGTTTAACTCATCTATCCAAAGCGGCCATAGTGGTTAGACTTGGCACTGGTTGCTCTTGTAGTTGGATGTGGGGCTGGCGGCTGGAGCAATGTTCCTGTTTGCATCATTCGAAGACAGAGGGATTGAACCAATACACATGTTGCTCAAGAATAACATTTAATTACAAACCACAAATCATCAGTGCTCGTCAAGCTGTGGACTAGATGATGTTCTTGCGGTGGACAAATGGTTCTAGTTGGAGAAGGCAGACTGTCCTCAAAGTAGAACTCTTGGCGATGGCATTCACTGGATTGTCCAGAGGGTTCAGATGCCTCCTGGCTTCCCCTTACTGTTGCAAGACCACTTGAAGATCTCCATCTCTTACTGCTTGCTGTGTGATGCACTGGCCCTTTAGGGAGCTTAACACTCTTCTTCCAGTCATCACCACATCATCTGATCACTTGACCCTGCTCGTCCCATCTGCTTTAGTGCTTGGACATGAAAACGCTACACCTCAACACAACGGAGGAAAACTTGTTTTAACCTAAAGTCCTAAAAGTCAGGGGTTTCCTTGTTGGCACTAACTGTACCAACTCTACACTCTGAAGTTTTGGAAGCTCCTGGTCTTCACCTTTGACCTCCTCAGGTAGGGTTGGACTTGGAGGCAAGTTGCCTCCTGGTCTACAGAGTGACTGTCTACCATCTTGATAGATGAGAAAACCATAAATCCTGGAGAGCCAGAGGTCGATACCAAGTATACAGAATAGTGAAATCGGAAAACTAAATTCAGGGCAGGGACGAGCTGAGTCAGAATACTGGAGTGAAATTGCAAGTCTACACATGTCAGATAGTAGCAAAATCAGACAGTTCAGTGTCAGATATCAAATAATTGAAGAAAGGGTTAATCCAGAAGTATCCAGAAAACAATTCACACAAATCACATCAGATTGGACTAAGAAGGCACAATATCCAGCAAGATGATCCTGGGAAAGCTGGATTGTATAGCCTGGTGAGATTAGCTAATTAGCCATGATGGCCGGCCTTAGCAATGTGTAATTCATGCAGTCGCACATGGTGCTGGCCATCTGCCTGTAAGGAAGGCACCAGGCAGATGTAGGCTTGCCCAGCCAGATGATCTTCTTCCTCAGTGCAGCAGTGTCATGTGGAGCTACATGAATCATCCTCCTCCTGGTTCTGTCTCCTCCACTCTGATGTTCTGGTGTGCCAGTGTCATTCTATGGGCACCACCACTACACAACTACTTAGTTCTGCTTCTGTATGCGTGTTATGGGTTTGGCTCTTGTATTGATTGATTCTGGTGCTGTATTTATGCTATGAGCTTAATTATGTTGCTGTATTTGTGTTATGAGCTTAATTCTGGCACTGTATTTATGGAATTAGGTTGGTTCTGGTGCTGTATTTATGTTATGAGCATAGTTCTGGCGCTGTATTTATGGAATTAGGTTGGTTCTGGTGCTGTATTTATGTTATGAGCATAATTCTGGCGCTGTATTTATGGAATTAGGTTGGTTCTGGTGCTGTATTTATGTGCTGAGCTTGGTTTAAAAAAAATCATGCAGATTGCCTTTTAACTTTAGGCCGGCACTGTTAGCAACTGCTGCATGATTTCTGAGCAAGGAAGCAGAGAGGAGGTTGGGATGTGGTCACATAGCAGAGTCAAGATTGCGGTAATAGAATAGCCAAATATGTCACCGGAATCCTTGACCATACAACTCTCGCATGTGCCAGCCAAAAGGGCGACTGCCGGTTGAAATGTGGAGAAATACGTTGGTGACAGATGGTCACTTGTTAGTGACTCGGTGGCAATAAACATTGCTGTGAGAGAAGAACTGATGCCCCTTGGAACCTATTTACACAGACGAGTGTGATATCGGCCCGACAACCTCATAGGGATATCGCATTTGTAAATGTGCCTTTTATTGTGAGTGCGAAGCATTTTGCCAGAAACACACAACGCATCGCTATACATGACAGCTTCACATACATTTTCCAGGCGCGTGAAAAATTGACGTCTCCCAGTACTAAGGTTCCCTGCATTTGTACTACTTATTTGTACCGGCCCTTTTACATTAAAGGCCTATTGTGGTGCTTAATACACACCAAGATAGGGCATGCCACGTATTTTTGCACGCCATCATACACTGTGTGAAAAAATACACATGTGAATGAATTAAAATCAATGGGTTCGATTCACCGCATAGTACATGCGCAAAAACTGTAATATGCAGCGCAAACTCGTCTGTGTGACCCAGCCCTTATAATGGTAAAAATCAAATGCACATAGCAAGCTATGAAAGAATTCTGTAATTTTTTTGCCTCCCATGGGAAGTAATGACCGATATCCCAAAAGTAGGACATGCTACAATTTTTCTATCTCGGATTCTCGGTGTTAGAGAGAAATTCCCTTATATAAACTAAACCATTGAAAACAATGGGTTCTTTTTAGAGATGAGCGAGCACGCTCGTTTAAGGCTGCTGCTCGAGAGAGCATTGGTCTTTTTGAGTAACTGCTTACTCGTCCGAGGAAATGTGGGGGTGGGTTGGGGGGAGCAGGAGGGGGCTGGGGGGAGAGAGAGAGAGATCTCTCTCACTTTCTCCCCGCTCCCTCCCGCCGCCCCCTCCCCTGCATGTGCTCGGACGAGTAAGCAGTTACTTGAAAAGACCGATGCTCTCTCGAGCAGCAGCCTTAAACGAGCATGCTCGCTCATCTCTAGTTCTTTTCATGCATGATTTCTGTGCATCTTGCAACCCATTGAGGTCACGGTGCACCCAGTACCAGTGGCAATAGGAATAATGGAGGTACATAATATTTGGGCAAGTCCAACACCCAATGGCAGTAGTGCTAGGATTTCTCCAAGGACTTTGCTTTGGGCCCAGTTTCTGGTTAGATCACACTAGTGACCATGACATCAAGTGACGGACACATTGATGGTGGAGGACGTATTCTTCCCTAGGTGATCTAAATAGAGACTTCAATGCCTTTGTATGAAATTGGAGGCATATGTAACAACTCTATAGGTACATAGGGTCATATGCATGAGCTCTCAGTCCCAGCAGTAGGGCAGTTTTCTCTGGACACATTAGCTTAATGGGAACCATTATGAAGTCCAGTACTAAACAATTGTTGCAAAAGTCTAAGCCCCCCTGACACATGGTGACTAAATAACGTAAAATAATCCAATAAATGTAGGGAAGTATTCAGTCTGCTTCTGTGACATATTTCAGCTATGAAACATGATGACACTTTGTCCTCCGAGTCATTAATATGACATATGATGGCATTCCGTATATAATGATAGAAGAGGAACTCGGCGCGCTCATTTATCTTACATTGACCTCCGACATTGAGATCCACGGTTATTGATCTCAAATGTATTTCTATCTAATGAGAAACGCGTTTTTCAAAAACATTCATTCTTTTTCATGTATTTCAAAAAATTAGGAAATTGAATTTCTATTATTTTTTTAAGAAAAATTACAAACGATTGAAAATCCTAATAAAGCAAAAAGTTTCCGGTGTTTTATCCTTGTGGTATCAGACAGACACAGTATTAGTATTTTATCATGCATCGGGGCAGACAGGTAAGGTTTATTTATGGTTGTTTGCTGTTGTTTACTACGACGTGAGCCCTGATTTGATACATGGTTATATTTGTTTTTGTGTTCTCAGACTTATGTATCAAATTTATCTACAATTTCTATGCTGCCACGTTGCTAAATGTGCTCTACTGAAGTGTTCTCCAAATGTCACCCTTAAAACATGATTTATTTTTGCTTGAAATTCAGTAGCAAGAAAGTTTTCTACGCTTGAAGTACTTTCCTGTAATCACACTAAAAGAGGTTGTCAGCGCCTTCGCTAAAAAACAGCCAACCTAGTGATCAGTTGATTAGGGAAGGTTTAGGATCATGCTGCCCCCAGTGTTTGGCTATTATCACCATGGTTGGTTCATGCACCCAATGTAGGGGAAATGTAGTCAAATGAATGGCCGATCATAAAATACAGGGATCTGCTAGAAAAGTAGATCTTGCCAAGTAGATTCCCACTCTTACCTGTCCGTAACTTTTTTTTTTCTGTACTTAGGATGTGTACGGAAGTGCCGGCCGGTGCACATGCATAGTAGAGTTTTGGGTTTTTTTTCAAAGTCCTGCTTTCTTTTTCAGCAGCGGATGGGCCGGCTTCCATTGACTTCAACGGAAGCGGTCCGTGCGGGAACCGCACTGAAATGGAGCAAGCTGCGAAAGATCCGCTCATAGAATCTGCATGCTTTAATTCAGGTGCAGATGCCCATGTTTCCCAATGGGGGGCTTGTCCAGCAGATCATCTGCGCAGGTGCCCTACACAGATTCCGCAATTCAAATATAAAAGTTATATATTCTAATCAGCCATATTGACAAGGCTTGTCTTCATTAAGTAACCCATTTAAAGCGAGTGAGTAGTGCCTTATTCGAGTACCTGCCCGCTCGTCTCTAAAGATTCGGGTGTCGGCAGGGGGCAGGGAGCGGCGGGGGAGAGCGGGGAAGAACGGAGGGGAGATCTCTCTCTCCCTCTCTCCCCCTCGCTCCTCCCTGCTCACCGCCGCAACTCACCTCTCACCCGCACCGGCAGCCGAATCTTTAGAGACAAGCGGGCAGGTACTCGAATAAGGCACTACTTGCTCTAGTAGTTTGCCTTAGCAATTATGCTCGCTCATCTCTAATAGAAATCCTTAAACCTTTAAAGGGGTTGTTCATCAAAGCCAAGGTATTACCCATGCAGTAACCACTGAAAGGAAAATGGACAGCTCAAGTCTGCCAGAACCAGAGCTATATACATCCCCTCTATGAGTAAGAGCCCCAGTAGCCCCTGCTACATCCATATTCCTTAATAGGGTATATGAACAGGGGTCTTCATGAGACAATCCCTTTAATAAAACAGCACACATTCTTTTGTTTTTAGCCATAACTTTTTTTCATTTTACATACCACAGCTGTACAAGAGTTTGATGTTTTTCAGGGTGAGTTGGATTTTTCAGTATTACTTTTTTGAATTCCATATGCACTTACCTTTAATGAGGTCTGAAAGGATGTTGTGTTTCTTCTATAGGTAGTGCTATCAGAACTGTAGGGGCAAGGTTATAGCTAATGGGGGTTCACACATAGTAGTGGCACTCTTGCACCGGCTTTCAAAGTTTCAAAGTTTTTTAAGCTCTAAGTTAGAATGCTAGGGTCTTCTTATGTATTAGAACTTCTAACACATAAGAAGACCCCAGCATTATACGGTAGGTGGGAGGCCATGTTCCATACTTGACATTGAGCTTATGAAGACCCCAGCATTATACGGTAGGTGGGAGGCCATGTTCCATACTTGACATTGAGCTTATGAAGACCCCAGCATTATATGGTAGGTGGGAGGCCATGTTCCATACTTGACATTGAGCTTATGAAGACCCCAGCATTATATGGTAGGTGGGAGGCCATGTTCCATACTTGACATTGAGCTTATGAAGACCCCAGCATTATATGGTAGGTGGGAGGCCATGCTCCATACTTGACATTGAGCTTATGAAGACCCCAGCATTATACGGTAGGTGGGAGGTCATGTTCCATACTTGACATTGAGCTTATGAAGACCCCAGCATTATATGGTAGGTGGGAGGCCATGTTCCATACTTGACATTGAGCTTATGAAGACCCCAGCATTATATGGTAGGTGGGTGGCCATGTTCCATACTTGACATTGAGCTTATGTCATTCAAGCTAAGCTTCTAACTGCAGGTTGCTTGCCATTGAGTAGCAGAGAGCTGGCATCACCCTGCTATTTATCTTGCCACCCCTTCTCCATCCAGTTGGTAAAAGTCTATAGATGTTTAAACTCTCATTTTGCTCCTGGTGAATTTACACAGCCACTAATGACTTAAGGGATCTTCGGCGTTCATTTTTTCCAATACTCCAAGCTTCTTGTTTCGGGGGAGATTTATTGTTTCTATAAACATAAATAAAATGTTAATAAGGCGCAGATCTAGTGTAGTAACCGGCTGCTAATCTTTCCTCTTTGTTATGCCTCGAAGGACATATTTAACAGCTCCAGCCGGCTGCCTACAACAAGTCTTTTCTCTTCCATAGTGCAGAGATATATTATTCCGACAGCTCTGACCATTACATCGCCTGCAGAAATGATGGTGAAGCCTAAAAACCGGCCACAGATTAAAATACTGTGAGGCCAGCAGTTTTTAATTTGACGCATCGCTTATTAAATCACATACAAGTTTGTTACTTGTTAGTTTCCAGCATTGAAATTTATGGACAAGTTGTGATTTCAGTTTTATGCTCAGTTTTCAATAAATGATTGCATGCTGGGGAGCTGTGGGTCTAAATACTGCATGATCCATAGCCATGTGGAGGCCTGCGCTGTTAATATATCTGGCATCACTCGTTTATCTGCTTTGCTAATTTTTATTATTTATGAGAAGACCCATTAAATCCTTACTGCAAGAAATCCAGTGTACAGTACATGCTATGGACTCATATCAAGAAGCACAATACATGGAATGGCCATTTCATTGGAGACATCTAGTAACGTGTTGGACCTCCTTTGGTCTTGGCAACTGCAGCAATGCATTGTGGCGTAGAGCCCACAAGGTAATGAAATCGTTCTGCAGGAATATCGGCCCTTGAGGACAGGAAGTATCATGTAGTTTCCACAGATGAAAGTCATGACATGTTCTGAGCAGCTGACAGGAAGGGGTCATCGATTCATGCTGCTTGCAGCAAATTCTGACCTCCCATCAGCACGGTGCAACAGAAATCTGTATCCTTTGAACCAGGCGATGTTTGTCCGCTGCTCAGTGATACAATTTTTGTGCTTTTTGGCCCCCTAGAGTCTTGCCTTTTGTTTCTCCTCGCAGTGGCCCTGAAACTGGTCATCTGCTGTTATAGTCCATCTGTGCTAAGGAAGGGCGAGTTGTGCGTTTGAACACATTAGTTGGAGCATCAATGTTGTATTCAGCTGCAATATGCTTGACTGTGCAGCACTTGTTTACCAGAATGATTCTTGACATCCTCCTCCGACCCCTTTTGGCGACAAGTTTTTACATTTACAAGATCCCCTTTCGCTAGATGCTTTTTCTTGATCACACTATTCTCTGTATACTCTCCACTCAGCTATACGAGAGAACCTCACAAGGCTGGAAGTAAATCCCGGCCCGGCTACTCTAGCACCGATGACCCAGCCTCATTGGAAGTCACTCCGATCAATGGATTTTCCAATCTAATGTGGATTCACACTGAAACTGATCCACGGAAAACTTGTCATGTGATTTTATGCTGCACTCCGGCGGCATGGGGATGATGTCCATACAGGGAAGTGCCAATCATGAGAGGATCGGGGTCTCTAATAACAGGACCAGTCACGACTTCACAAATTGGTTCCCATAGTAGTTGCCAATGTTTAGCTTCTACGTAAAGGACAGATGTTGCTTTTAAGAAACTTCATGCTACATGGTATATCAAGCCAGTTAATTATGACCTCATTGTTTTTGTAGCACTTCACATACCGCCTTTATGTACTTGCAGTTTCATACACTACATACATGATGCTTAAGCGCCACAAGTGGCGAAACATATGGTGGCTGAAAGGCAGCAGAATTATCGCCATATGCCAATTAATGAGATAATGATGGTTGTTATAATTAACCTTGCAATTGTTGTGTACAGTCAATTAACGTCTTCATAACCAGCAGTTACTGATTAGGGAAGAAAAGACTTTACTCCATACTGCTTGAATTGCCTCCTAGAGGCAAATATTACAGGGCAGAATCACAAGGAAAAACCTCAGTCCCAACCAGCAGAAATCTCACTTTTAATTTAGATGTAAGTAAAGACGAAACGTGCTGTGGTTACAATTAGCAGGGATTTTCTTGCTGTTTTGTCAAAGCTTGTCTTCAAGTATGTTGTTGGGGCAGTAGCTATGCAACTGTCCCACAGCTGGTCCATTAGAGTTGGTCAGCTGAACACATTGCTGCAGCCCTGGATCGTTTGGGGAGGAGTTTCTGATTGGCTACCCCTTTCATGGCTTCTGCAATACATTGCTGGTTATAGTGTAAGCTATGTGTATTTTTAACCTTGTTTGCTTTGGGTATCTTATTCCTAGTTTGTCCTTGTTCCTGGTCAATATTGTTTTCTTTCTGTGGTTATTCCTAGCCTGATCATTGCTTTTGAGCCTTGTAGTTTGCATTTGGCTTGCTACATAGTTGAACTCTGCTTAGTTTCATTTTCTTGTCTCTGGGTCTTAGTGGCCTCTCATTGTTTGTCTGGGTCAGTGTTTCAGATAGGGTTTCTATTACGGATATCTTTAGGGATAGCGATGGACAGTGGTGCCTAGTATTAGGGTCAGCATCAGGGATAGATTAAGGGAAGATGTAAAAGTTATAGTTAATGTCAGTTATTCTCCGTTTGTAATTACTTGTTCACTATCACCTATCAGCTCCATTATCTTATAACCATTACCATTTTCTGTCTGCTCAATTATCTGGCTACCATTATCAATCATCCTTCAGAGCCAATATATCACCACCATCACCAGTCTGCTCCATTGGCTGACAGTCATTACTATCATTCATTTGTTCCATCATCTGCATACCATGACAATCCTGTTTGTATCATCTCTTAGTGAGTTCCTATTCTTGCATCTTTGTTACCTAGTAGTGTTGATATGAGATTCATATTCATACAATTTGGCCCAAGGGGTATTTTAGCATTGGAATATACCATTAGTAACAGCAAAGGAGACTGTAGGTGAAGTCCAGTTCTGTCATCCTGTGTCCAGTCATTGTCGTTACAGCCCCCTATTTAAATTAATTAGCAGCCATTTAATAATTAATATACTGTGTCCGGCACAGCAGGAGTAACTCTAAGCTTCTATCACACAAGTGTTTTTACAGGGCTAATTTAGCCATGGTTAAAAAGCCCAACCATCTGAAGCATTGGCTACCAATGCATTCATTCAGATGGCCGATTCTTAGCTGTGTAAAAACATTGTGGCCGTGATAATAGGACTTTGGCCAAAGTCTTGCCTATCTTTCGTCCGCGATCAGCTGGCAGCTCCCATAAGCTTCTATGGAAGCTGCCGGCAAAAGGAAGGAGTTTAGCAGTGGCTAGCGCTACTAAACCATGTCAGCTGGCTCTATTTAAATAAAAGAAGCCATGCTGAGCATTTATGCCGGAAATAGGAATTCCGGGCTGCAGTGTCTATATGCCATACCCAGCCGTCTGAATGCACGAGAAAACACAAATTGTGGCTGTTACTTGGTCACGGCTTACCCCTCGCTCATGCTTTTTTTGCCCGCAATGAGGATGGCCAAAAAAAGCATCGCCCATGTGAAAGAGGCTTAACAGTGTGGTTCTTCCTTCTGCCACACAGAGGCTGGTCCCAGGCAAGGGACAGTCCGTGTGATAACCATATGCTGTAAGAGGATACATGGCCAGTGCTTGTTATCCTGCTAGCATTTCCAGCTAATAATTGAAATCTATGGTTAAACTGACAACAGCAAGCATGTTGGAAAAAAAAAGTGAAAATTTTGTCAAGATTTTTTAATTTAAATTTGTAATTTGGTAAATTTAAAATACTAAAAAAAATATATTTTTTTTTTTGCAAATGTTACCATTGATAAAAATCTGTTGAAAACATTCCCCCTATTCATATTCGATTTCAGCTTTAGGGATAGCCGGAGGCTTAGACGATCTTGTATTCTCAGTGAGTCAGTCTCAGGGCTACTGTTGATTCTTGTCTCAGAATCTTACAAAGAAAATTCAAAACAATATATATTTGAAACTGAGATTTTCCAAGAAACTATTTTGGGAATAAACTGATATTCTTAGTAACGTGTAGTCCGTGTTATTGTGACGCTATATGTTTTTTTTACAGTTATAAATATTTTAATAGAGATTAAAATTTAAGGAGTTCTTCAGGATAAAGTAAAAGCGCACTTTACGTAACGTTGTGAAATACTATATGCTTCATTGCAGATATCAGGAAAAAGACGTTCCGAGCTCTACAGAGTGTACATAATCCACAATGTAATGCCCCATATAAAGTCAGGAAGACCAAACACAAAAAATAAAAACAATAGCACACGATTGTACTTTATCACCTATGTCCCCTGCTATATATACACAAGAACATAAATACTATAATACTGCACCCCATTTGCAGGAATATACCTACAATGATACTAACCCCTATGTACAAGAATATAACTATTATAATACTGTCCCCTATGTACAAGAATATAACTATTATAATACTGCCCCCTATGTACAAGAATATAACTACTATAATACTGTCCCCTATGTACAAGAATATAACTATTATAATACTGTCCCCTATGTACAAGAATATAACTACTATAATACTGCCCCCTATGTACAAGAATATAACTACTATAATACTGCCTCCTATGTACAAGAATGTAACTACTATAATACTGCCCCTATGTACAAGAATATAACTACTATAATACTGCCCCCTATGTACAAGAATATAACTACTATAATACTACCTCCTATGTACAAGAATATAACTACTATAATACTGCCTGCTATGTACAAGAATATAACTACTATAATACTGTCCCCTATGTACAAGAATATAACTACTATAATACTGTCCCCTATGCACAAGAATATAACTACTATAATACTGCCCCGTATGTACAAGAATATAACTACTATAATACTGTCCCCTATATACAAGAATATACCCACTATACTACTGCCTCCTATGTACAAGAATATAACTACTATAATACTGCCCCGTATGTACAAGAATATAACTACTATAATACTACCCCCTATGTACAAGAATATAACTACTCTAATACTACCACCTATGTACAAGAATATAACTGTTATGATGCTGCTCCTATGTACAAGAATATAACTGTTATGATGCTGCTCCTATGTACAAGAATATAACTGCTATAATACTGCCCTCCTATGTACAAGAATATAACCACTATAATACTGCCCTCCTATGTACAAGAATATAACTACTATAATACTGCCCCCCTCTGTACAAGAATATAACTACTATAATACTGCCCCTTATGTACAAGAATATAACTGCTATAATACTACCCCCCATGTATAAGAATATAACTACTATAATATTCTGCCCTATGTACAAGAATATAACTACTATAATACTACCACCTATGTACAAGAATATAACTGTTATAATGCTGCTCCTTTATACAAGAATATAATAACTATAATACTGCCTTCTATGTGCAAGAATATAACTACTATAATACTGCCTCCTATGAACAAGAATATAACTACAATAATACTGCCCATATGTACAAGAATATAACTACTATAATAATGCCCCGTATGTACAAGAATATAACTACTATAATACTGCCCCCCTATGTACAAGAATATAACTACTATAATACTGTCTTCTATGTACAAGAATATAACTACTATAATACTGTTCCTATGTACAAGAATATAACTACTATAATACAGTATCCTATATACAAGAATATAACTATTATAATACTGCCCCCTATGTACAAGAATATAACTACTATAATACTGTCCCCTATTTACAAGAATATAACTACTATAATACTGTCCCTATGTACAAGAATATAATTACTATAATACTGCCTCCTATGTACAAGTATATAACTACTATAATACTGCTCCTATATACAGGTATATAACTACTATAATACTGCCCCCCATGTACAAGAATATAACTACTATAATACTACCCCCTATGTACAAGAATATAACTACTATAATACTGCCCCCTATGTACAAGAATATAACTACCATAATACTGCCCCCTATATACAAGAATATAACTACTATAATACTGCCCTCTATGTACAAGAATATAACTACTATAATACTGCCCCCTATGTACAAGAATATAACTACTATAATACTGCCCCCTATATACAAGAATATAACTACTATAATACTGCCCTCTATGTACAAGAATATAACTGCTATAATACTGCCCCCTATGTACAAGAATATAACTACTATAATACTGCCTCGTATGTACAAGAATATAACTACTATAATACTGCCTGTCCCCTATGTACAAGAATATAACTACTATAATACTGCTCCTATGTACAAGAATATAACTACTATAATACTGCCCCTATGTACAAGAATATAACTACTATAATACTGTCCCCTATGTACAAGAATATAACTACTCTAGTACTGCCCCCTATGTACAAGAATATAACTACTATAATACTGCCCCCTATGTACAAGAATATAACTACTATAATACTGCCCCCTATGTACAAGAATATAACTACTATAATACTGTCTTCTATGTACAAGAATATGACTACTATAATACTGCCTGCTATGTACAAGAATATAACTACTATAATACTGCCCCCCATGTACAAGAATATAACTACTATAATACTGCCCCCTATATACAAGAATATAACTACTATAATACTGCCCCCTATGTACAAGAATATGACTACTATAATACTGTCTTCTATGTACAAGAATATGACTACTATACTCCCTAAGTGTAATTACTGCAATGTGCCTTCTCTTCCAGCAGAGTCATTGTAAATGTATCCTTACAAGATAATTAATATTTACTTATTTGTCTGTTTGTAATTTGAGGCTTTCTGTGCCTTGATAATAGGTTTACATCACATAAGCTGAGGAGTGGTGGACATGTTTGTATCTATTAAGATCCCCCAATAAGTACAGGCAGTGAGGTTTTTTCTTACTTTCCTGCTGTGAATGATTAAGATTGATTGAAGAGCTTTCTTTGTCCTTTTAAAAAAAACAAAAAAAAACACTACTTAATTATTGTGCCATTATGCTAATATATGCAGATGTTAAAAGTGTTCTCCTGTCTGGGAGTGCAGAGAACAAAAAAAAAAGATGAAACTGTTAGTTTAAAGTACAAATTAGTTTATTAGATTGCTAAATAGCCTCCTAGGAAGAAGGTGTCCTCTGTACATGAAACAAACAGCACTATGGTAGGACATAAAATGTGCCGCTGTCATGTATGCGGTGCTTAAAGGACCTCGGAGAGGCAATAATACATGTTTATGTACTTCTTATGGCTGCAGCATTTTAAGAAGAACCTACAAATTTAATTATATGAACAGTGGTTGGCATTTGGTGGGCTTATTAGCGAATGTGTACTTATACATACCGTATGTGAAGCAAAGAAAGACTGTAGGCTGGTGGTCTCAACCTGTGGTGCTCCAACTGGACAAAACTACAGCTCCTAACAAGTCTTGACAGCCTCAGTTGTAGTTTTGTAACAGCTGGAGACTACAGAATGGAGACCACTGCTTTAAACTGACTTTTTTGGTGAGTAGTAGACAAAGCTAAGCATTAGGGTGCATTCACACGAACGTATATCGGCTCGGTTTTCACGCCGAGCCGATATACGTTGTCCTCGGGTGCAGGGGGGGAGGATGGAAGAGCCAGGGCCAGGAACTGAGCTCCCGCCCCCTCTCTGCCTCCTCTCCGCCCCTCTGCACTATTCACAATGAGAGGAGGTGGGACAGGGGCGGGGCTAAAGTCTGAGAATTAGCCCCGCCCCCATCCCGCCTCTCCCCATTGCAAATAGTGCAGAGGGGCAGAGAGGAGGCAGAGAGGGGGCGGGAGCCTCAGTTCCTGGCCCTGGCTCTTCTATCCTCCCCCCCCCTGCACCCGAGGACAACGTATATCGGCTCGGCGTGAAAACCGAGCCGATATACGTTCGTGTGAATGCACCCTTACCAAAAGGCAACCAGTGTTTGCTACTGCACCAAAGTGTGATTCTTCTCAGTGAGAGAAACCATGTAACCTTGTAGATATGATACCTTTTAATGGCTAACAAAAATACATAATGTTATAGTGAGCTTTCGGGTCTACTATCGACCCTTCATCAGGCTAAAATGGAACTGGTTTGGATGGGGCACATATATAATATACAAATGCAGAGAGGACACCCTTCTTGATTGAAATATAAATGTTCACACACAGAAATTTGAGACTGTTTACAGGACATTACAGTTCTGGACCAACTAAGCGTGTTCCAAGCCAGATGACTATAGCCATAGGCGTACTGTGAGGGGAAGCAGGGGTCGCCATTGCGACCCGGCCCTTGCTCTGCGGGGCCCAGATGCCCCGCCATATTCAAAATGCACACTTGTGCATTCTGTAGAAAGCGGAGCAGTGCTACCGGCATTACACTGGCAGCTGCGTGATTGGTGCGTCCAAGGGGTGTGGCTGCCGGAGGGGAGGCAGGGCAGACATACCGACAGAGAACACTGCAGCTGGGGCTTCTCTCAGGTTACTTCTCTTCCCGCAGCGTCTCGGTAGCCACCAGTGAGATGTCCCGGAAACCAAGAGGCTGCTATCTGGGTCCAGAAACATTCTGTCAAGAAGCGTACTCCTGATTGACTCCTCTCACAGGCTGGTCACATGACTGGCCACATGAGTGTGACATCATCTGATGTCCACTATTTGTGGATTACCATACAGCATTTCATACTGATTTGCGTAAAAAAAAGCATTCCAATGCTGTAATGTGGAATTTGATGCGGATTTGATGCACACCATTTCTGCTATGTGTGAGCTTACTTTTACATTAATTATACAAATGAGTTACTACATCAATTAATCATTAATACCTTAGTTATAGATTAAAAATTGTAAATTAAAAATATATTAAAATTAAAAACAATACACGTCAAAATTTAAAAAAAAATTATGCAAAATTAATAAGTCTCCTAAATTCCTCAGAAAGGGGCAACATTTTTCAAATGTGCTAGCAAAGTGGAAATATATATCTGCTAAATAATTAGTATAATATATAACTACATACTTGATATACTGCAGTTGAAAAAAATAACAAATTTTAAATATTTTCCTCAATTTTGGTGATTTTAATAAGTAGACGCAAAACGTATCGGTCAATTTTTACCTCCTAAATAAAGTATAAAGTTACGAAAAAGCTGTCAAGATTCCTTGGATGTGTAAAACCTTTACAGAGTTCTCTGCTAAATTGACCCATGCAAGATTTCCAAAATTCGGCCTGGTCATTGAGGCACAAACAGGTCTTGGTCTTGAAGGGGTTAAACAAGATCTGATTGATTCTTCTTGTTTCTTTCAGGCTCACAAGTAAAGAGTTTCACGTCGCTGTGGTTCATCTCTGAGCCCTTAGATGTAGTCACCATGAGGGGGAGTTCTGTGGTCTTAAATTGCTCTGCTGGCTCAGATCGAGGGTCACCGATCATCAAATGGAAAAAGGACGGAGTTTACCTAAATCTAGCAATAGATGACAGAAGACAACAACAGCCCAATGGATCCTTGATAATACAAACTGTGGTACATTCACGGCATCACCGGCCCGATGAAGGCTCCTATCAGTGTGAAGCATCGTTGGATGGGGTTGGTGCAATTATTAGTCGGACAGCTAAAGTACTGGTGGCCGGTAAGACTCGTTCTGCATACTCTTCCATTTTTACTGTTGACAGACTGTGAATACCAATCATAATAGATGGCGTATGCTAGAAATCTAGCAAATGTGGACTGCACTGTACTAAAAGGCTCACCCTTTCTGCTATATCAAAGGCATGGTCATGGAGTATCAAAAATGTATCCAACGAGTGTCCATGTTCAGTATCAGCCAACTGCAACCCAAGGTGGTGTCATCAATGTTCTTGGTGTTGCTTTTTGGTCACATTATTTCGAAAATCAGTACATTAAAAAATATGCTTGCTGATGGGCAAATATTGTGTTGACATGACATATGTCCCTCATATATGAAAATGGAGTCTGAAACATGGATATGTATTTCACCATTCATACTTGTGTAGCCTTCATAAGGCCACTGCTATCTTAGTGGACCAAGAATGGTGAAATCAACCCAATATCTTCCCAGGACAATGATGGGGAGCTAAAGGATGATGTCTGTAAAGGAGTGGCATGCTAGACCAAGGACAGTTCTGAACCAGCTTAGTCTTGTCATCATGATAGTTACACTACTTCTTAAAGAGGGCCTGTAATGTCCTCATGTCAGCAGAGGCAGCTGCACAGCTCTGCCACCATGGCCCTGTTGGTTCCAATGATGTCTTTATTTTGTTTATACTCACCCCTGTTCTTTCAAGTGTCTCTTATTAGATTTGGCTGCTGGCACTGTAAATGGGTCAACTGGGCAGTCACCATCACTATTAAGTCTAGCATCACCATTGACAGTAGGCACTAGGGATGGCTTAGTTAATACATTCCCATTGCTGGGAGCCAAATCTAATAAGAGTCCTACCATGAGAAGAAACAAACGAAAGACATTGATAGAGCCAGCGAGGCAACAGCTGGGAAGCTAGGGAGATGGCCATTCTGATGTACAGGCATGAGAGGTCCTCTTTGAAAGGGACCTCCAATCCAAATGATCTTGGTATGTGAGCAGGTGAAATTGATAAAGTGTCTGATCTTGAACCATCCATTATAAAAGCTTACCATGTTGAATGAGGTCTCAAGAAATCTCCAGGCAGAGCCAATGGGATTAGATTTTGGTTCTTTTGTGGTCATCACTAGTGATGAGTGAACCCTTAAAAAGTTTGGTTTGCCTGGTTCACCGAACTTTTGCAAAAGATTCAGGATGGTCTGAATTAGTTTGAACCATAACAGACCACCAAAACCCCTAAAACTGGTGTGTAATACTGTCTAACAGCCATTAAAGCCCTATATAACCACTCTGAGAGTGTTATTTAGGACTTTCATGGCTCTTAGACAGTGTTATACACCATTACTTAGGAGTAGTGCTGACCGAACTGAACCAGTAGAACCCTGCTTTGGGTAGAACTTGGCTAAAAGCTTAGTTTAGGTTTGTGACAAACTGAATGTTTAGCAAAGTTTGACTAGAAATAGGGCTCCACTGATTCAATTCACTCAACAATAGTGGTCACCGACATTATACATGACCTACCAGAAGGCCACTTTGATTGGACTCCCCTTAGGAAACTTCTTTCTCGTAATGTTCAGACCTCCCGTGGCTCTTCTGCACTTTGATCACCCTAGGATTGCAGGCGTAATACAGCCAGACTACATTGAGAGATCCACCTGTCTGTTTATAGACGGCCAGGAGCTTAAGTAACCATCCCCGGTGTAATGACTTGTAAAGTATCCGGTTTGGCTTTTGGTGATTTAGTCTGCGTTGTAATTGAATCAGACGTTATTACAGTGTAGGACTACAAAAACATCTCATTCCTGCAAATTTTCAATAATAAAAAGCGCCAGGAACGTAAAGTGATTTAAATTCTTAATTACCCTGATGTACAACAATGCTGGGGAACGTCTCTGTATAGATCTGCTGGGACTGACACAAGCACAGCTGTGTTGCGGTAATTCCAAGCAAATACCTCTTCAGTAAGTAAGTCACATCCTCCCGGGTGCTCTCCTCAATCTGTAGCTGAGAACCTAAGAAAATGCTGCAGAGGCAGAACAGTCTGATGGATTATACGAGCAACGGAGCTGAGGACGTCTAGAAGAGTTTACAAGGAGGACATCCAAATATACTAGATATGGGGACAATTATATGTATAGGTCTATATGCTTGGTGAAGAGTATCTACAGCAATTACTTAAATGCCAATCCCATATACACTCTTTGTAAAGTAAGACCATCAAGCACCCAGAAAGAGTTTTCATTTTGCTGCAAAATTTGGCATGCAGTTATATCTCAGGTAGCGTTGTGATTAGATGAACAGTCTTGTCACCTGAGGCCATAAAAGTGGTTCCCCCCTTGGCCTATAAGAGGCTCTCGGAGGCTCCTTGTGTGTGGTGACCTCTTCTTCTTCCACTTGTGTAGAGCTTGTTGACCACTAGACGCCTCTACAACGCAAAGAAGAGATTTCACCCCGTTACCAGCGTTTGAGAGGGGCGCATTATTGGAATGCGTATAAACAAATTGCCCGCCACCTAAGCTGTACTGTCCAGACTGTTGGGATGCGTTAGGGCACACACAGGCTTAGGACATGTTCTAAAGACCACCAGTAGGGAGGATTGTCTGATTGTTCGAAAAGCACAAGTGTTTCATTGTCCGCCATCCAGAGATAAGTGTCGCCATTGTTACACCCCTGTGTCTGTCGGGACAATTTCAGGCACTTGGCTAAAGTACATTTGGTCTCACAACGCCCATTACGTGTATTGTCTTTGTCACCTACCCGTATGCAGTGTCGTGAACGATGAAACTTCACGGCTTCGGGTTTTCTTCAGTGACAAATCCAGGTTTAGTTTGGGTACTGATGATGGCCATGTTCATGTCCGGAGACCTAGGGAGGATCACCACAATCCTGCCTTTGTGGTCCTATCGGTGATTGTCACTGATAGCTCCGCCCATTGGACTGTTTAGCTCAGAATGTGCAGAGATATAAATTATTAAGCACAAGTTATACTGAATATTTACCCATAAAACTATATATCAATCTGCTCGGCTCCTCCTGCTCTATAACATGATGCCTGCAGGATGAACGGGATGATCGATTTGACAAATTTCCTTTAAAGAATCTCTACTGAAACTGACTTACATCCTGTATTACATACTCCACAGCACTCATTTTTCTACCGGTACAGTTACTATGTACATACGTTATTTATCCTATACTGGTCCTGAGTTACATCCTGTATTATTCTCCAGAGCTGCACTCACTATTCTGCTGGTGGAGTCACTGTGTACATACATTACTTATCCTGTACTGATCCTGAGTGACATCCTGTAATATACTCCAGAGCTGCACTCACTATTCTGCTGGTAGAGTCACTGTGTACATACATTACTTATCCTGTACTGATCCTGAGTTCCATCCTGTATTTTACTCCAGAGCTGCACTCACTATTCTGCTGGTGGAGTCACTGTGTACATACATTACTTATCCTGTACTGGTCCTGAGTTACATCCTGTATTATTCTCCAGAGCTGCACTCACTATTCTGCTGGTGGAGTCACTGTGTACATACATTACTTATCCTGTACTGATCCTGAGTGACATCCTGTAATATACTCCAGAGCTGCACTCACTATTCTGCTGGTAGAGTCACTGTGTACATACATTACTTATCCTGTACTGATCCTGAGTTACATCCTATATTATACCCCAGAGCTACACTCACTATTCTGCTGGTAGAGTCACTATGTACATACATTACTTATCCTGTACTGATCCTGAGTTACATCCTGTATTATACTCCAGAGCTACACTCACTATTCTGCTGGTAGAGTCACTGTGTACATACATTACTTATCCTGTACTGATCCTGAGTTACATCCTGTATTATACTCCAGAGCTGCACTCACTATTCTGCTGGTGGGGTCACTGTGTACATACATTACTTATCCTGTACTGATCCTCAGTTACATCCTGTATTATACTCCAGAGCTGCACTCACTATTCTGCTGGTGGAGTCACTGTGTACATACATTACTTATCCTGTACTGATCCTGAGTTACATCCTGTATTATACTCCAGAGCTGCACTCACTATTCTGCCGATGGAGTCACTGCGTACTTACATTACTTATCCTGTACTGATCCTGAATTACATCCTGTGTTATACTCCAGAGCTGCACTCACTATTCTGCTGGTGGAGTCACTGTGTACATACATTACTTATCCTTAGTTACATCCTGTATTATACTTCAGAGCTGCACTCACTATTCTGCTGTTGAAGTTTGTATATACATACATAGTTGCAGTAGAAAAAATGGATTTTGAAGGTGAACTAAGCATCTGAACTGAAAATATCAAGTAAAATAAGCATTTCTTAGCATGGACTGTTGCTTCTGACCCTCAGGCCCCTGTAGGAAAGGCCATGATGGAGATCACTATGCGGTAGTTTATAAGCAGGTCCGGTTGGTATTTAATTGCAGATCTTCCTGAAATTATTTAATTGAAGTAAGTAACTAAAGACTAAAGTCAGAGGAACCGTAAGTTTGCTGGTCATGTCTGTGGTCAGCAGCAGCGATGACACCCAGCGTGACCCGTGTACACCGGCTGCTCTACATGGCCTTCAGTGGGATTCCTGTGCTTTATAGATCATGCTCCACAATTATCATTGATCCATGTGTCTGACCTCCAGCACCAGCGGACGGCAGCGGAGACTCCAACTCCACACTGTGAAGGTTAGCGTGCGCCGTAGATAGAAAAGGAAGATATGCTTCATTTCCTCAGGGCCAAATTGATCAAAATTCATCATTTGATCTCGATCTAGCGCAGCCGCTCTGCTTTCACGTTTATTATCGATTGTGGTGGTCAGACATCAGCAGGGCAAAACCCTGGCTGCGCTTTTATGCTATTTGTTATGTTTGTCAGTATATGATGGTTTATGTATCAATCAGCTGTGGACTTGGATGTCTGGAGGATCCACCAGATTCTAGGAAATAGGTTATTTACAGTAACATAAAGTATATTAACACATTGAATGGCCACTTTATTAGAGACCCCCATGTAGTAGTGCTTTGGACCTCCTTTCGCTTTCAGAGCTGCAACAGTTCATCATGGTGTCTATCCACCGGTATCAAAGGATAGAGGATGAGCCAAGACAACATTTCCACACAACTACTTGCACCTCCACCAGCCTGACAGGAACGGGTCATCGATTCATGCTGCCTAAGGCAAATTCTGACCTCCCATCAGCACGAGGCAATCCAATAAGGAGATGTTTTTCTGCTGCTCAGTGATCCAACTTTTGTGTTCTTTTGTCCCCTGGAGTCTCGTCTTCATGTTGCTCTTACATACAATGGAGCTGGAACTGGTCATTTGCTATTATCGTCTGTCTGTACTAAAGAATGATGAATTGTGTATTTGGATACGTTACTAGGAGCCCCAGCATTGTATTAAGCTGCAAGTTGCTGAACTGTGCACCACCTCTTGGTTAGAAGTATGATTCTTGACATCCTCCTCTGACCCCTTTTGGTGATGAGTTGTTTTTATCCACAGAATCCCTTTTCACTGGATGTTTTTCCTTAATCACACCATTCTCTGTATACTCTGCACACCAGTCTTTATCTCCATTTGCTTGCTCTTACTTCCTGCTCTTTTCCCTATTCAGTTAGCTCCTCCCTTCTCACCTCTTCTTAAAGATACAGTATCAGAATAAAATAATGCTGGAAATTATAGCATCAGTGTTTCTGGTGGCACAATGCGCCACACAGCTCTGGTACGTGCATGTCTCATACACACAGCTCTGCTACATGCAGGTCACACACACACAACTCTGATACATGCACGTCACACACAGCTCTGCTACATGCATGTCATAGACACACAGCTCTGCTACATGCACATCACACACACAGCTCTGCTACATGCATATCAGAGACACACAGCTCTACTACATGCACGTGATACACACACACCTCTACTACATGCATGTCACACACACACAGCTCTGCTACATGCATGTCCCACACACACAGCTCTGCTACATGCATGTCCCACACACACAGCTCTGCTACATACACGTCCGACACAGATCTGCTACATGCATGTCATAGACACACAGCTCTGCTACATGCACGTCATACACAGCTTTGCTACATGGATGTCACACACAACTATGCTACATGCATGTCACACACATACAACTCTTCTGCATACATATCACACTCACACAGCTTGACTACATGCACGTCACACACACATAGCTCTGCTATATGTACATCCCAAAAACACACAGCTCTACTACATGCATGTCACACACATAGCTCTGCTCAATGCATGTCACACACACAGCTCTTCTTCATGCATGTCACACACACAGCTCTGCTACATACACGACACACACAGCTCTGCTACATGCATGTCATAGACACACTGCTCTGAACGTGCACATCACACACACACCTTTGCTACATGAATTTCACACACAGCTCTGCTACATGCATGGCACACACACACAACTCCTCTGTATGCACATCACACTCACACAGCTTGGCTACATGCACGTCACACACACATAGCTCTGCTATATGCACATCACAAACACACACATCTCTGCTACATGCATGTCACACACACAGCTCTGCTTCATGCATGTCACACACACAGCTCTGCTACATACACATCACACACAGCTCTGCTACATGCATGTCACACACACACTGCTCTGCTACATGCACATCACACACACAGCTTTGCTACATGGATGTCACACACAGCTCTGCTACATGCATGGCACACACACGACTCCTCTGTATGCATGTCACACTCACACAGCTCGACTACATGCATGTCACACACACATAGCTCTGCTATATGCACATCACAAACACACACAGCTCTGCTACATTCATGTCACACACACACAGCTCTGCTACATGCAGATCACATACAGCTCTGTTACATATATTTTTCATGCGATATAACAGGGATCACAACCAGCACAGCAGAGTCCTACACACTGATCACCCCCTGGTCATATGACCCTGGACTTCTCCCACACAGGTAACTGATCACATAACAGTGACATAATCACTGGTGCTGTAAACACAAGGCTACTGTCCAGCTCTACAGGACATGTGATGACGTCACCATCATGTGATCAGGGGTAGAGCTCAGAGCCACGGTGACTGATCCCATGATGATGGCATCTTCACATGTAAGTCAGACAGTTGCTCACTTACAGACAGGTGGTCATTAGTATTCCAAAGCAACTGAGGCCGCAGGGGTTTGTAGGGGATGCAGTCTGCCCGTAATCTGCACAGGGATGAATAACCTGTGATGACACCACCATCATGTGACCAAGAACAAAGCATGTAACTCACTCATGGACACAGAGCCCGGGTGAATGATCACATGATGGTGACATCATCACAGATCCTGTAAGCACATGGCTGTTGTCAGGCTCTGCATGTTTTATATTTGAGGACCTGTGATGATGTCACCATCATGTGATCAGGGCTGGAGCATGTAACTCACACAGTCACTCACACAGTCACTTACGGACAGGTGGTGGTTAGTATTTAGATTTAACATAATACATCAATAAACATAAATAGACTTCACCCCTCTTACATATTCACTAGCATTATCGGATGCCACTCCCGGGGAATCCTTCCTCTTTCATTTCTTCTACTGTACATTAGCTGGTGCCATTGAGATTGACTTCTATTAATAGGGTTGCCTGAGTGTAAAAAAGTTTTTCTAAATGACCGGACATACTATAAAAGTTTAAAAAAGAACTGGTACTTACATTCTTTCTTCCCCTTTGAAAGCAGCAGAGTGGCTCCAGTGAATCTCCAGGCTTTGGAGCTCCCTGGTGCAGCCAATCAGAGGCCACAGTGTCCCATTCTGAACTCCTGACATTATAAAACACAGGATGTTGAGCGCTGATGCCAGGAGAACAGGAAGTGATGTTGAGGCCTCTGATTGGCTGCAACGGCCACCTGACATCTGCAGCAGATGAACCATAGCCACTCGGCCGCTTCCAGGAGTGAGAATTTGAGTAACTGCTAGGAAAACCCAGGAGCACTGAGGGGAGGACTTGTGCAAGGTAGACCACAAAGCTTTATTAAACAAGAGGCAACTTGTTTCTATGCTGACCTTCATCTGGCCATTTACCGAGTACTCGTCCTCCCATCAGCGCACCTGGGTTTTCCTAGAAGTTCCTCACATGGAGTCCCTGATCGTACCCAGGCTGTAGGCTGTTGCCGGAGTGCGTTGCGTTTTAACATATTGTGCCGCTGGACAACCGATGAAGCACTGGCGTACGCATAGGGGGTGCAGAGGGTGCGATCGCACCTGGGCTCAGGACCCCTAGGGGGCTCATAAAGTCTCTTTTCCCCATACTGCAAACCAATACCATCAATGAAGCTTTATAGTTGGGGGCCCAGTTGCAGATTCTACACTGGGGCCCAGCAGATTCAACTTACGCCCCAGTGGTGGAGGTAACATTATTCTTATTTGCACTACATATTTCTATGCTCACTTGGGTCCCTCTGTACAATGGAGCGCTTTTGTGCTTAATTTCCCAAGACAAAAAGGTAGGTAATTACCAGTTCCTTTTTTGTTTTATAGCATGTCCGGCCATTTAGAAAAAACTTTTTTTTATACTCGGACAACCTCTTTTACTACATTGTGTTCATGAGAGGGAATATAGAGACGATGGTCCGGTTGCGTCACGTGATTTCCGTCTATGCTACATTTCTCACATTTTTATTTTTGAAGCTTTTAATGAGTTTTTGCCATAGAAAAAAGAGCTAACCTATAAATGTGAGTGATGGAGATCACGGTCAATAACTTCAATGAGTTGGGTAATTTAAATATCTGCATCGGAGCACTTATGCGCACAGATTACCGCCTCTTTTTTCTGAAATATTCATTGACATTAAGAGAAACTTGTCATTGTCAGCAGTATTCAGAGTTGCAAAACAGATGCAGACTGTGGGTATACTGCCAGACCGTGATTTATTCCTCTACTATATATGAAAAGATATGATAATGCTAATCCCAAAAATGATTGAGCTCTCAGGAGTTTTCATGGTTTACGGGCATCAAAGTAGAAATAGGACTTATTTACGTAATGGTATTATCGGGCGGCGGTCGCGTCTCGCCTCCAAAGTTGCTGTTGTTGCAAAATAAAAATTTTTGTAAAGTAAAAAAAAAAATCCTTAAAATTGCTAATGAAATTGTGAGCATTAGTTCTCTTCTACTACATTGGCATCATGTTGTTATAGCCCAGGCAGAATGATAAAAAGGATAGAATGATACTAGAGATGAGCGAGCGTACTCGGTAAGGCAAACTACTCGAGCGAGTAGTGCCTTATTCGAGTACCTGCCCGCTCGTCTCTAAAGATTCGGCTGCCGGCGGGGGTGAGAGGTGAGTTGCAGCAGTGAGCGGGGAGGAGCGGGGGGAAGAGAGTGAGAGAGGAATCTCCCCTCCGTTCCTCCCCGCTCTCCCCCGCCGCTCCCCGCCGGCAGCCGAATCTTTAGAGACGAGCGGGCAGGTACTCGAATAAGGCACTACTCGCTCCAGTAGTTTGTCTTAGCGAGTATGCCCGCTCATCTCTAAATGATACAAATAATTCAGGGTCAACCTTTTAAAGACCAGAGACGAAAATGTTTATCAGAAACACAGAAGATGGAACCCTTTAAAGGGAAGTCTGTCGCCTAAAATGAACATACTAAATTCTATCTAAGGACATGGTATATGCATATGGGCAGCCTTAGCTACGTATGAGCCATGTGGTTTCACAGGGTGCCAGCCAGCAGTTTAGAGAGGATGTACCAAGGAGATGAAGCCCAGGGGCGATCTCCCTCTTAGGTCCACATAGCTATATAGTTTTCTTCCTCCATGCGGCGGTGTCTTGTGGAGCTACATGAATCCTTCTCCTGGCTCCGTCTCTCTGATGCTCTGAGGTGCAGCTTTCTGCCCATCAGCACCTGAGAACACAATATCTTAGTTCTACTGCTGTGTTTAAAAGTTTGGTTCAGTGGCTGTATTTATGTTATGAACTTGGTTCTAGCGCTGTATCTATATACTGTTTGGTTCTGTATTTTTGTTATGAGCTTGGTTCTGGTGCTGTATTTATAAAACTAGCTTGGTTCTGGGGATTTTTTTATGTTATTAGCTTGGTTCTAGTGCTGTATGTTATAAGCTTGGTTCTAGTGCTGTATCTATGTACTCAGTATGGTTCTGGTGGTATATTTATGTTTTGAGCTTGGTTCTGATATTGTATCTATGTATTGAGGTTTGTTGGTGCTGCATTTATGTTAAGAGTTTGGTCCTGGTACAGTATCTACTCACTAAGTTGTTCTGATGTTTGTGTGATGCTATCTTTCTACTTTCTGTACAAGCAGCATACAGGTAGACTGCCTGTCAGTGAAATTTATATCACTCTTTCCTATGACGGGGAGGGGATTCTGCACAGGGTGCCATCTAACCTATGGCGGGTACTGTATATGCCTGTGTGACACCAGAGGCAGGTAGGTTAAGTGATAGAACACCTTGCGGTAAACAGTAAAAATCTTTACTTGGCAGCAGAATCGGCAACACAATCCTCAGAACTTGCAAAATAGTAAACAGGGAATGTCAATGTGCCTGCACCAATGCCTGTGGTGCGCTGTATGCATTGTAAGTGGAAAGCACAGCATCTCCAGCTCAGAAAACTCCTTTAAACATGAGGGATCATAAAAGTGTAAAATGTTGTGTGTTAAAAGGAGGTTTTGCACAAAGGATACATATTATCTATTGTGATAAATGTATGATCCCTTTAGTCCCACAGTTGGAAGCCCACTAATTAATAAAATTGGGGTCCTAAGTTCCCCCATAATTCTCAACAAGTGACTGCACTGAGGAAGAGCTTGAATGGAATTTCAATCAGCTGTTTCCATCAGTGTTTAGATGGAGCATCACTCCTCCAGACCATGGTTGCCCAGTGAAAAAGAATGACTTGGGACCAATGTTGTAGTAAATACCTATCTAGCGGATAGGCAATTAATGAATTGTGTGGAAACTAGTGTTAAACTTACTTTTAAAAAGTTTGGTGCAGCCAGTTTGCCAAACTTTTGCAAACGTTTGGTTAGGTCTAGAGATGAGCGAGCATACTTGTCCGAGCTTGATGCTCGTTCGAGTATTAGGGTGCTCGAGATGTTCGTTACTCGAGACGAGCACCGCGCAGTGCTCGTCTCGATTAAACGAGCACTGACCATTGAATTCAATGGAGCTGGCAATACAGCCGGCTCCATTGAAAGCAATGGGCTGCCGGCGATCGCACAATGAATTTTCGGGAAGGGCTTAAATATATAAGCCCTTCCCTGCAATTCATCCAGAAATGTGTAAAAATAAAAAAAATATATATACTCACCTGGTCCCGGCAGACCAGCAGCCGGGGATTTTAAATCCCCGCCTGCTGAATGAGCTGCCTCTGATTGGTCACAGCCTCACCAATCAGAGGCAGATCTCACTCACACCCATTCATGAATTCAAGAATGGGTGAGTGAATGCTGCCTCTGATTGGCTCAGCGCAGCTCTCAGCTGAATGACAGCAGTTCAGCACCACAGTGCAGGGGACAGCAGGAGAACACGCGGCTGTGCCCCGGCAGCTGAAGGGAGGTGAGTATCTAATTTTTTTGTTTATTAAATCACTTTTAATTCATTTCCAGGGAATGGCTTATATGCAAAGCCCTTCCCTGAAAAAGAATTCAGGTGTGCCAGCGGACCGGCAGCAGCAGCGGCTCCATTGAAGAGAATGCCTGCATTTTTATTCTTTTTTTTACACTAAAATCTTTCTTTTTCAGGTAAGGGCTTATATTTTTAAGCCCTTCCCGAAAATTCATCCCGCGCTCGCCGGCAGCCCATTGCTTTCAATGGAGCCGGCTGTATTGCCGGCTCCATTGAATTCAATGGGCTAACATCGTTCTGCTCTGCCACAGCTGTTACAGCAGTGGCAGAGGAGAACGATCGTTATGCTGACAGTGGGGGGGGGGGGGGGGGTCTCACTCTTGCCACTATTGTGGCTTAATAGTGAGACCTCGGACCCGAAATGCAGCCCTGCATGTTGCTCCTCGCCTGCCCTATCCATTTCTGTGTTTTTTACATGACTTTGGTGATTTGCTAAGATTTTCACAAATGAAAACCTTAGCGGAGCACCAGTCATATACAAAAATGCTTGAGTCGCCCATTGACTTCAATGGGGTTCATTACTCGAAACGAACTCTCGAGCATCACTGAAAGTTCGACTCAAGTAACAAGCACCCGAGCATTTTGGTGCTCGCTCATCTCTAGTTAGGTCCAAATTGGTTTGAACCTTTCTGGAAGTTCACCAAAACACCCAAAACTGGTGTATAATACTGTCAAAGAGCTATAAAAGCCCATATAAGACTCTTAGAGTGTTATACGGGTCTTTTATGGCTCTTAAACAGTATTATACACCAGTGTTCAGGACTAGTGTTGATCGAACCAAACCAGTAGAACCCTATTTTTGGTGGCACTTTACTAAAAGCTCAGTTCGAATTTTAGCAAAGCTCAACCCAACACAAGGTTCTACTTTTCCCACCACTTAAATCTCCATGATACAGCTCCTGCAGTGTGGGGAACCATAGTAATGCTGGTAGAGGCTTCACCATGACCACCTTGCCAGAAGCAAGTGGGATCAGTATATTAAGTTTTTTATTTCGGTGGAAATGTTGGGAGGTTCTCCCGTTAGGTTTAGGATCCCATAAAATATGCTATGCTTGGTACCCTTGTAGATAGGCGCCATGGTGCTGTTCAAGGTGGACTAGATTAGCATCTAAATTTGTTAAATGGGCTGCTCAAGGCGAATATCAGATAAGCTTTAAAACACTACATTAGATCCTTCTACATCTACTATTTCAGATGAAGATCTACAAATCGGTCTTTGGTCTTTTCTGCATTGAAGAAAGAGCAGTGAAGTAGCCTCAGCTTTACCTCTTATCCCAAGCCACTTCCCTACTGTAGTGGGGCAACGAGGATGCCTCACAAAATACATATAGGAGGTCTTTAAGTCACTAGATATTTTTGAAGACTGGTAATATGCAAATTAGCTCTCCTTTCAGGAAGAAGGAAAACTATCTACCACTACCTATTGGAAGGTAGCTTCCCTATATGCCAATGTCTGACCATCTAACAAGCCTTGCAACATGACTAGGGATATAATCTAAGTCAACCAAGAGTCAGGAAAAGACACACAGCTGCAGATAGCTGTTTCTAGCTTCTTGCCCAACCCCAGCCTGGTACTGTTAAAGGGTCTATCACTGATGTATAAGGTAGCCATCTTCTAGAAGAAGAGGTAATTTGCATACCCCTTTTCCCCAGGGACCATTGCATGGCCTATAAGACTTTCTATGGCAACTTGGCACTCTCCACAAGGAGAAACAGTCCTACCACCCCCGACACAGATGATATGAAATATCAAGTTTCTGAGTTAGTAAATTC